>NC_135649.1:79582427-79784436 GCF_053574225.1 Canis aureus | reverse complement strand
GGTCTATGACACACCTACATGGCTCACAGCGCCCCTGGATGGTCTCTGACGGAGGGATGACTCTTGTCCCCCAGATCCACTGGTGATGCCATGCATGGGAGCTGGTGTAACTGGCACTTTTGTGTCTCTCCTCCTGCTCAGGACCTGGTGCTCCCTGGCTGACTCAGCCTTACCTCTCAGCTGGGATCTGCACATACCTCTGTGGCTGGGTCTCATCTTGCATCCCACCTCTGGGCAAGACTGTCTGCTGCTCAGGCTCAGCTGCAGAGTCATCAAAGCCTTTACCAGGTTAAAGCCTCCTTCATGAACCTCCTGCTATGAGCCCAGCCACATTCCGTATCCCCCACTGGGAGCGTAGCCTCCATGCCCCCAGTCTCATCTACAACACACCAGGAGCTAAGGTCAGCTCCAGAAAGCTATATATAAAGACTCCGAGGGATCCCTGGGTGGCGCAGCGGTTTGGCGCCTGCCTTTGGCCCAGGGCGCGATCTTGGAGACCCGGGATCGAATCCCACGTCAGGCTCTCAGTGCATGGAGCCTGCTTCTCCCTCTGCCTATGTCTCTGCCTCTCTCTCTCTCTCTCTCTCTCTCTCTCTCTCTGTGACTATCATAAATAAATAAAAAATTAAAAAAGAAAAAAAATTAAAAAAAAAAGACCCCGAATAGCCAGGGGAATTTTAAAAAAGAAAACCATATATGGGGGCATCACAATGCCAGATTTCAGGTTGTACTACAAAGCTGTGGTCATCAAGACAGTGTGGTACTGGCACAAAAACAGACACATAGATCAGTGGAACAGAATAGAGAACCCAGAAGCGGACCCTGAACTTTATGGTCAACTAATATTTGATAAAGGAGGAAAGACTATCCATTGGAAGAAAGACAGTCTCTTCAATAAATGGTGCTGGGAAAATTGGACATCCCCGTGCAGAAGAATGAAACTAGACCACTCCCTTGCACCATACACAAAGACAAACTCAAAATGGACGAAAGATCTAAATGTGAGACAAGAGTCCATCAAAATCCTAGAGGAGAACACAGGCAACACCCTTTTTGAACTCGGCCACCGTAACTTCTTGCAAGATACATCCACGAAGGCAAAAGAAACAAAAGCAAAAATGAACTATTGGGACTTCATCAAGATAAGAAGCTTTTGCACAGCAAAGGATACAGTCAACAGAACTCAAAGACAACCTACAGAATGGGAGAAGATATTTGCAAATGACCTATCAGATAAAGGGCTAGTTTCCAAGATCTATAAAGAACTTATTCAACTCAACACCAAAGAAACAAACAATCCAATCATGAAATGGGCAAAAGACATGAAGAGAAATCTCACAGAGGAAGACATAGACATGGCTAACATGCACATGAGAAAATGCTCTGCATCACTTGCCATCAGGGAAATACAAATCAAAACCACAATGAGATACCACCTCACACCGGTGAGAATGGGGCAAATTAACAAGGCAGGAAACAACAAATGTTGGAGGGGATGCGGAGAAAAGGGAACCCTCTTGCACTGTTGGTGGGAATGTGAACTGGTGCAGCCACTCTGGAAAACTGGAGGTTCCTCAAAGAGTTAAAAATAGACCTGCCCTACGACCCAGCAATTGCACTACTGGGGATTTACCCCAAAGATACAGATGCAGTGAAACGCCGGGACACCTGCACCCCGATGTTTATAGCAGCAATGGCCACGATAGCCAAACTGTGGAAGGAGCCTCGGTGTCCAACGAAAGATGAGTGGATAAAGAAGATGTGGTTTATGTAGACAATGGAGTATTACTCAGCTATTAGAAATGACAAATACCCACCATTTGCTTCAACGTAGATGGAACTGGAGGGTATTATGCTGAGTGAAGTAAGTCAGTCGGAGAAGGACAAACATTATATGTTCTCATTCATTTGGGGAATATAAATAATAGTGAAAGGGAATATAAGGGAAGGGAGAAGAAATGTGTGGGAAATATCAGAAAGGGAGACAGAACGTGAAGACTGCTAACTCTGGGAAACGAACTAGGGGTGGTAGAAGGGGAGGAGGGCGGGGGGTGGGAGTGAATGGGTGACGGGCACTGGGGGTTATTCTGTATGTTAGTAAATTGAACACCAATAAAAAATTAAAAAAAAAAGAAAGCTATATATATAAACTCCAGCTATCCCTCTACTCAAAGAGAGGGCTGGCTCACTGTGCAGAGTGTATCCTGTGAGTCTCAAGTGTGCATGAGGTGAAACCCTCCTTTACCTGGAGCTCTTCCTCATTTCTTGAACAGCTATCCCTTGTCGGAGCTGTTTTACCTCTGCCCCCACTTCTTCTGGGGGCCTCTGCCCCCTTCTGGGCCTGAAACGGACACTCTTTCTTTGGCTTGTCGCTCATATTGACCTGACTTCCCATACTATATCCAGGTCAAAAGGGGGGCATGATGTGAAATTGGTACCTTCTCAAAAACAACAGAAATTGACATTACATAACCCTCCCACTTCAAATATATATATAAAGGACTAGATGGATAAATGAACGGTCACAATGCCAGAAGTTCCCTAAGATGTGCATAGAGAGAGAGAGTGGTGTCAGGCAATATGGATATGAATGGAGGCCTTGGCAAGACCAGTTGCAGTGCAGACACGGGGACAAAAGCTCTACTGAAGGGGGTCGAGGAGCTAATAATGGCCTCAGGAGAAGCTGAAGCAGTTTTGCTTTGAAAGGAACAGATGAGGGCAGCCCCAGTGGCTCAGCGGTTTAGCGCCGCCTTCAACCCAGGGCGTGATCCTGGAGACCCGGGATCAAGTCCCACGTCAGGCTCCGTCAGGCTCCGTCAGGCTCCGTCAGGCTCCGTCGTCAGGCTCCGTCAGGCTCCGTCGTCAGGCTCCGTCAGGCTCCGTCAGGCTCCGTCAGGCTCCGTCGGGCTCCGTCGGGCTCCGTCGGGCTCCGTCGGGCTCCCTGCGTGGAGCCTGCTTCTCCCTCTGCCTGTGTCTCTGCCTCTCTCTCTCTCTGTCTCTGTATCCCTCATGAATAAATAAATAAAATCTTAAAAAAAAAAAAAAAAAGAAAGGAACAGATGAGGTGCCAGTAGCTGCAGGAGGACATGGGGGAAGAGGGTAGGGGCTCTTCCCCTTTATTGTGGAATGCTCCAGTGTAGAGAGAGGAGGAGAGAGGAGAGATCCTTGCAGGAACAAGTTCTCTGAGAAGGTGGGAGGCGTGGGATCCAGAGCAGAGGTGAGGGGCTGGTCGCAGTCTAGACCATGTATGCAGAGAATGCCGGGACAAAATCCCCTAGATTGGGACTGGGAAGGTCAGAGAATGCCACCTGATTGCTACTGTCCTCTCCATGAATTATTAGGGAGGTGCTTGGGAACAGAAGAGAGTTGCTAGGGAGTAACATAGTAGTGTGGGTAGGATGGTTGGAAGTGAGAGGCAATTCTCTCCTGGACATGGAATCAACATAAAAGTATTCGGTAGGATTTTAAAATTTCATCATCGATGCTCTGGTGCTCAGATACAGACAGGGAGTGTCCCTTACTGGGGGTGAACCTTGAGGTGGCCCTGAGGTCCCTGCACTGGAGGCCCCCAAGAGGCTGAATGCTGGGGAGGTAGAGGTATTAGAGGGAGGGGGCTGGGGGAGGAGGCATTCTGTTCCAAGTGATGAGCCAGAGGACTGCTAGATAATGACAGCAGACAGGGGCGCTGGGTTTCCTGATGCCCGGGGCATGTAAGTGGGTAGAGGATGCTCGGGTTGGGGAGAAGGAGAATATCCCTTGGGGGTGAGAAGCCCCGAGGCGGACAGGTCATGTTCTTGGCCCATGAGGTGCCCCGAGACAACCGAGGCGTGAGAGCTGAGAGGACAGCGAGGGTGCCACGGGACTGGCGTGTTCAAAGCTGGGGCACAGGAGGACAGTGAACGAGGGATCCGTACACACGTCGCAGCGGGGCGGTGGGGGCACCCGGGTATGTGGTGACAGTACCCGGATACCAACACGCCGGGTCCTGGAACCCTTCCCCGAACCCCCAGCGAACCCGGGCCCACAGCCTGGCACCGACCTCATTCAGCGCCTGCGCGCATGCCCAGAACTCACCAATCGGAGCGGAGCTCTGGGGATTCTCCCTCCCTGGTGCCGGGACTTCCGGGCGCGTGCCTTTGGCCGCTATTACCATATTTCCGGGGCGGGAGAGCGGCCGGCTTTGTGTAGGGAAGGATGCTGCCGGGTCCCTTTGGCAACTTCCTGGCTTCTCCGCCCCTCAGCGGCATTGCACGTAGCTCCTTCAGCTACTATCTCTAGCTCTCCTCGCACAAGAGCGGTGGAAAGGATTAATTTTCCTTCCCAAATGTGGCGCTCAGTTTCTGTGGCCGCTAGGTGGCAGTAGTGTGCCGTGTCGCCTTTGGGAGGACCTCCGCCCCCGCCCTTCGTGCTTGAAAAAAGAGGCAGCAGCCGTCTTCTCGAAAATGGGGCTTTCCGTTGCGCCTGCGCGAGGTTAGACCGCCCGGGACTGTCTCTGCTTTGTTCCCTTTTGTGAGGGCTCCTGTGAAAACGCACCTCCCACGGACTGAGCCCTTCTGCTTTGCCACTTGGCCTTTCTGAAATTGCTGCGTAGGTGCCTCAGCAACTTGCTTTCTGGGTCTCTCAGTCGCCTGCTCAGTGGAAGTGGCTTTCCCTAACACCCAGCGCTTAGCAGGCGCGGAGGGTAACCTGTACTGGCCAGTGTTTAATGAAAGGTCCAAAGATACACGTCGGGGTGATGAGAAATCCGCGAGATGGGTGATGCTGGTGATGGTGGCACAACACTACCAACTTACTGATACTACTGTGTCTTCACTTATTTATTCTTGAGAGACACAGAGGCAGAGACGGAGAGGGAGAAGCAGGCTCCCTGCGGGGAGCCCCATGCTGGATCCGATCCCGGATCCCCGATCCTACCCCCCCCCCACCCCCGCCCCACACACACACCCTGGGATCAGGCCCTGAGCCAAAGGCTGGCTTTCAACCACTGAGCCACCCACGCGTCCTTGTCTCTGCATTTAAACATGCCAAAAACGGTAAATTTTATATTCTAGGTATTTTACCACCACGGGAGTGAGAAAAAAAGCATCTTTCATTGAAGGTGACTTGGCATAGAGTTTGCTTTAAATCAGTAATTGCCCAAATGGATCCAAATGAAATGCAGGTATCAAGTAGGCCTTGAAGGAACAGGTAGGTACCAATGTTGAGAAGGTGAAGGAACGCCCCCGGGGACACGCCTGTGCACGTGTGTGTGTGCATGCACAGGACCCTTGGACAAGCACACACAGTGACAGTCCCAGCTCCGTGTCTGTGGCTGGCCTCCCACACAGTACATCGTGTGTACATCCTTTCCACTCCTTTGTCTTCCTTGGGTTGTTTTTTTTGTTTTGTTTTTTGTTTTTTGTTTTTCCCCCTCTTGAGTCAGAGGGATTAAGCTGCAGTTACCCTAGTAACCAATTTTTTTTTTTTTTTTTTTTAATCATCTCAGCATTGTTCACAGAAAGAGAGCGAGTTGGAGACCAGTGCTTTCTCTTCTGTCCTGGAGCTGGGCTGTTGCCAGAGCTGAGTGACCCAGTGGGGAGCAGCAGAGGAGTGTTGCCAGACTGCACTCCCACACCCCCTCCAGCACACAGGCCCTTCTCCTCCCTCTCCCTGCTTGCTGGGATCTCCCCTGAGGATGGGAATGTGCTCTGGCTAGCAGGGAAGGGATAGATGTGTGGTAGAGGATGCAGGGAGACAGGTGGGATCTTAGGATGTCTGCAGAAGGGACTGGGGGAGGGACCAGAGTCCCACAGAAGGCACTCTGTACAGCACTGAGGTCCCAGGAGATGATGAAGGCTCTGAAAGTAGAGTGGCCCTAAATGTGGTTCTGTGATTTTTCTCCAGCACTGCACAGTGCTACACCATTTTCGGAAGCTAAGCTTCCTGGCTCAGGCTCTGGAAAACCGGGCCTGTGTTGTCAGGGGAGAAAGAGCCTGGCATCGCCCTGGAGGCAATGGCAGCCTTGAGAAGGCCCTGCTCCCCCCAGCGACAGCTCCACTCTGTGTGTGTCTGGTCTGCTCTTCCTCCTGTGCTCCGTGTTGGGGGTTCCCTATGGGTTGAGAACCATTGCCCTAGTTCAAGGAGAGGACAAGGCAAAGACGTCCCAATCTCCTCTCTCGTCCCAATCTCCTCTCTCGGGGACTGATTGGAGGGTGGACAGAGATAGAGGTGGTGGGGATGGGGAGGTGAGATCACGGGTGCCCTGGGGCTCCTCAGACCACAGGCCACGTTGCTTAATTTATTCTCTCTGGCTGTTGTGATCTTCATGCTTGTTCACTGTCCCACCGCATAGAAAAGGAACAAGACACCCGCTGAAACCATTTCTGATCTGGCAAGTGTGCTCAGATGCCATCAAGTGAATGGTCTAGTTGATTAAATGCTCGGTCTCTCAGATTTCCACCCCAGCTCCCTACTTCTTTCCAAGGTGGGGAAGGAGTGTGTGTGGTTTACAAGTCTCCTGGGTGATGCTGGAAGGGGAACGGCTATGAAATTCTTTGGGTCTCTCAGTATGCTCTGTGTCTCTGAGGGGAGGAAGACTGTTGAACCTTCACCCAGGTTCAGCTGGTAAAGCAGACCCGCAAAGCCCATGCAGGTTAGCTGGTGAAACTTGCCTCTTCCTCTCTCCTCTTGGTTGGGACCTGGTGCTTCCTGGCTGACCCAGCCTCAGCTCACCTCTGCTGGCATCTTAGATCCTTCTGACACTTGGTCTCAACCTCCATCCCCACTCTGGGGAGGGCTGACACTCCGCAGCCTCAGCTGCAGAGTCACCTAGCCCTTTGCCTACTTAGGCTTCCTTCATGAACCCCTGCCTGGGGATTCAGTCACTTTCTACATTTTTCCCTCACCTATCCAGCCCCTGGGGGTCTCACCTATAGCACAGCAGAAGCCAAGATCAGCTCCAAAAAGCTAAGTAAGTGCCTAAACCAGAGCCCCCCCCCCCCCCCCCAGCCAGCACCGGGAGGCTGCTGGGTCATCCTGCAAAGTGAATTCCAAGTCCCAAATGTGAAGGAGGGCAAAATCCTGTCCTCCTCTCTCTCTCTTTAAAAAAGATTTTATTTATTTATTCATGAGAGACACATAGAGAGAGGCAGAGACATAGGCAGAAGGAGAAGCAGGCTCTGTGGGGAGCCTGATGCACGATTGGATCCCAGGACTCCAGGATAAGGCAGCCGCTCAACCGCTGAGCCACCCAGGCATCCCTGTCCTCCTCTTCTCTGATACAGCTCACTTACAGCTCCCCTCCCATACAGGGGAGACTGAGACTTGAGAGCCTTCCCCCCACCTGCCACCTCCTTTGTCTTCTATTCCTCTGAAGCTGGGACAGAACAGTCTTCTTTAGCTTGACCTTCATGCTGACAAGGCTCCCCAGAGTATGTCCAGATCCCAAAGGGAAACCTTTAGGGTTTTGTTTTGTTTTGTCTTGTTTTTTAAAGGAGTAAGGAGGCTGGTAACTGATAAAATAGGTGGGATTAACCAACATGAATGCCTCAGCCAAAATCAGTGCGGATGACATTTAAAAGTGAACTCAGGGTCCAAAGACAGACACACCAGGGCAGCCCAGGTGGCTCAGCGGTTTAGCGCTGCCTTCCGCCTAGGGCGTGATCCTGGAGTCCCGGGATCCAGTCCCACGTCGGGCTCCCTGCATGGAGCCTGCTTCTCCCTCTGCCTGTGTCTCTGCCTCTCTCTCTCTCTCTCTCTCTCTCTGTCTCTCATGAATAAATAAATAAAATCTTTAAAAGAAAAAAAACAGACAGACACCATGCTTTAAAAGGGTCCTGGGAGATGCTGCGTCAACAATGTTTTAATGTCAGTGCCCAGAGAGCTTCACTCCTAGTCCTCTGCTCCCTCCAGGCCCTGCTAACTATTAAGGAGAGTTGGGCAGCAGAGATGAAGTTACCCAAAGATCATGTTGTCTTCCAGGAGTTCCGGGGGAAGCCCAGGTGCCTGTTCCTGTCTGGTCGATAGGAGGGTGGGCAAACACTTTACCAGTCTCATATATATCACATAATAAAAGAGCAGCACTTGAGATTGGCTCGATAGTTTCACCTTTTAAAAGAAATACTTGAGATGCCTGGGTGGCTCAGCGGTTGAGCGTCTGCCTTCAGCTCAGGGCATGATCCTGGAGTCTCGGGATCCAGTCTGACATCAGGCTCCCTGCAGGGAGCCTTGCTTCTCCCTCTGCCTGTGTCTCTGCCTCCTCTCTCTCTCTCTCTCTCTCTCTCTCTCTCTCTCTCGAATGAATGAATAAATAAATAAATAAAATAAAATCTTAAAAAAAAAAAAAGATCCAGGACTGGACTGTTTGAGGCAAAGAGAACTGATTACCGATGCCCTCATGAGGGAAGAAGCCTGGCATGTTCGAGGAACACAAGTAGGCCACAGTGATTGCCGTGAAGGCATGAGCTGATGGGATTGTTTGGATATTGAAACAGTGGCAGGAGAAAAGCACCGAAGGAGATGGGTACAGGATATATTCAGAAGATCGAATCTAGAGGACTTGTTGCTGGACTGCAGTGGAGACCAACAAAATGCAACGCATGAAGGGGCGGGCTTGGGACACATGACGTGACGTGTATGCTTCCTGCTGGCCAGCAAACAAAGACACAAATGTGGATCTCAGGGCACAGGTTGATGAGTGAGGTAGGAATGTGGGAGGTCACTTTGTGGACATGCTGTATGCTGGCCAAAAGCACGAAACAACCCATGGAGAGAGTGTAGTGTGAGAAGGGCCCTGTTCAAACTAAAAGCCAGTGGAAAGGGAGGAATAAACGATAAATACTGACATGGAGCAGAGTGGCCATTGGTATTGGGAGGAACAACGCCCAGAGAGTATATTGTCAAACATGGAAAAAATGAAAAAGAAAGGGTGGGAGAGGGACAGATTCTAGAACGAGGCAATTGTGAAATGTACCAAAGGCACCTGAGAGGTTTGGTGAGTTGAGGAGAGGACATCGTCAAGGGGGTTGGTGATATGTGAAGGTTACTGTTGCCCTTCACAAACCGGTGTTCTTTTGGGGGACAGCTGATAGAAGCACGACTGGAGTGGGTGGCAAGGAAAATGGTTACAGAGCAAGGGGAGACTTGCTGCTTGGAGCATCGGGGAAATGTGGCAGTGTCTCAGAAAGATCTGGGATAAGGCATGGCTTTCTGCTTTACTTCATCTCCTATCGGGGTGCAAAATGGGAGCATGTTCGTAGAGAACAGAATGATGGAGAATATATGGACAGGTCACAATTCAGGAGCACTGCGAAGGCCTACTCCTCCTCCAGGAGAGGGGCATGGGATCCAGGTGAGGCGCCTGGCCTCAAGTGGGATCAGGTCCCTCCTTCCACAGAGGCAGCAGAGAGCGCAGGTGCAGAGTCAGTGTTGCTGCGAAGTGCTCAGGGTGTCTGATAGCTCCACTTTCCTTTTTTTTTTTTTTTTCCTTCCTTCTCTTCATGCATCACCATGGAACATCTCGAGAAGCGTGGGTGCTGCAGCTCTAGAAGGCTACTGCAGGTCGAGGAGCGGAGCGAGCAGACACAGGTGTGGAGGGTGCAGCGTGTCCTTTATTGGGTTGCACTAGGACGGTAGGGAGGAAGGAGGAAGGAGCAAGGAGCGGAAAAACCTGTTTGAAAGGGAGTGATAGCCCTGGGGAGGCTGGGGGAAGGAGCTGCCTGGTGGAAGGTGAAGTGCCCTGGGGTCCCTGCACTGGAGGCCCCCAGGAGGCTGAATGCTGGGGAGGTAGAGGCATTAGAGGGAGGAAGCTGGGAAAGAAGGACGTCGAGTTAGGAGTGAGGAGCGAGAGGAATGCCGGAGGGGACAGCATGGAGGGGCGCGGGTGTCCTGATGTCCATGGGCAAGGAGATGCTCGGGTTGGGGAGAAGGAGAACGTCCCGAGGTCGAGGCCCCGGGTCGACTAGATCGTCTTCGTGACCCGAGAGTTGGCCCGGAGGCATCGGAAGAGTGAGGGCTGAGAGGGGGACAGCGAGTGTGCCAAGGGCGGCCTTGTACCCAGGCTGGGTTGGGGTAGGAGGACAATGACCAGGGGGTTCATACAGGTGCCGCCCAAGGGGCGGTTGGGCGCTGGTCGTTTTGGGGACGATATTGGGATATTCCTGGTTTGTTTTCTGGTCACGCCCGGAAACTGTCAACTGACCTGTGCCCAGGGATTATCACCGACCTCGCTCAAACCCCATGCCCACGTCTAGAACGCGCCAATCGGAAATCCGCCTGGCCTCTTTTCCATCCTGCCTATGGGGACTTCGGGCTCGGCACTTCCTGCCACCTTAGGCAAGGTTGTGGGTCGGGACAACTGAAGGTTTCGTTCTGAGGTCTGTTACGCACGCTTACTTGTGCTCTTCTCCTGCGTCGTCTATGGCTCAGAGAGAATTTTCGTAACTGTTTCTGTCACGTTGTTCAGGGCTTTTCATAGGGTAATAGCCGAAATTAGGAATTTTCTCTTGCAATGTGCGTCGGTCTGTTTCTCTGGCCACTAGGTGGCAGTGGTGCGCCTCGTAGTCATTCCTTGAGTCTTCCCCCGCCCTTCGTCCTTGAAAAAAATTTCCGAAGTCTTTTGAGGGCAAAATGCGGGTCACCTAATGCCCGCTGGAGGGAAAGGCCTTTGGAACTGTATTTGCTTCGTCTGGAAAAATAGTTACTGAACCCGGAGGCTGACCTAGGAAACCTGGTCTTTCCTGTTCGATTTTTTAAAAATATTTTATTTATTCATTCATGAGAGGCACAGAGAGAGTAAGAGGCAGAGACACAGGTAGTGGGAGAAGCAGGCTCCATGCAGGGAGCCCGACGTGGGACTCGATCTCAGGACTCCAGGATCAGACGCTGAATGGAAGGCAGAGGCTCAACAGTTGTGCCACCCAGGCGTCCCTCCCGTTCGATTTTTAAAGGAGGCTCAGGATTTGTCCGCAACTTTTATTTTGGTTTTTGAGGTTTCTTTTTGGCGTCTCTGCACGGTGGCCTGGGTTTTGTGGACCTGGGTTTCACATATGATAAAATATATTGTCTCATTATAGAAGTCACTTAACGTTATGAGAGATTATTTGGAGGATAAAATGTAATAGAGTTAATAGTATGCATAGTCACATCACCCTAGGGATGACCATTAATAATATTTCGTGACAAATTTTCCTTGAGATTTCTCACTCATCAAAGTGCATTTGAACATTTGTTTCTATTGCATCATATTTTGACTTCCTTGCTTTTTATTTATTTTTTTAAGATTTTATTTATTTATTCATGAGAGACACAGAGAGAGAGAGAGAGGCAGAGACAGGCAGAGGGAGAAGCAGGCTCCACACAGGGAGCCGGACAGTGGACTGGATCCCTGGTTTCCAGGATCACGCCCTGGGCTGCAGGCGGCGCTAAACCACTGAGCCACCCAGGCTGCCTGACTTTCTTGCTTTTTAAACATATTTTTATCCTGTTGTCCCCATAGCAAAAAAAAAAAACAAAACAAAACATTTGAAAAAGACGTGTAGATTTTTTATTTGTCCTTAAAACAATACACAGTCTCAAAGAGTGAGATAAAGTTAATATCCGAAATGGAAAGCAGAAATATCTTGTGAACCCCTTCTCGAAGGCCATTATTACAATGGAACCTTCCCAAGGTAAAGGGTGTTTTGCTAAACACTGTTTTCTCCACACCAACAAAAGGGTGCCTAACAGCGTATTTTCAATATATTTTTATTGAATAATTGAACAGGTATCTCATTTCTTTCTGATGCTTTTTTTGGTAAAAATTCTTTTATGATACTGAGATGGTACTATAGGAAGTTTCCTGTATTGCTTTTTTCCCTCTAGCATTTTATTGTGGGCAATAAGGATATGGGAGAGCTTGGTTCTTACAGAGTTGAATGAATCTCGTGGACAACAGAGAGTGAGTAAATGGATAGAAGTCTATTAAGCAAAGATACAGAGAAAACTCTCAGAATTGAGAGCGGTCCCAAAAGGGTTGCCACTGAGGGCTTTTTGGCTAGCCTTTTATTGGGAACTTAACCAGGGAACCCAAGGCCTTGAGGTTTCTTTTTGCTGTCTCAAGTGATTGACATATGGTTGTTTTGGGGTCTGTTGAACCTCTGGGATTGTCTGGTAACCATCAAAGTGAGATACTCCCTAACAGTTCAGAGCTAGGGAGCCTAATTTATTTTCTTCTCTGTTTTTACTGTCTATCTCTGTTTCCTTGGAATGGGCAGCAGCCTGACTCTGGACCATTTGGTGTCCTTGGGATTTATGGAAGCCCAACTCTGGGCCTTTCCCTTATCTTTCCGTGCCTAGCCCCATCTGCCCCTAACTCATTACTATATCAATATCTGCGTTATTACACTTGTTATTATTGTTGGTGCTATCTCCAATATTTGCTATAAAGTGTGTAATAGGTACAGATATTCAAGCCACAAGACCAAGTATGATAAAATGTACTCTAAATGTACTTACAGCACATATCTATTCTTCAACTACCATTTCTGCCTTCTGATGAAAAATCACACTAGTAATTTCTGGGGAAATTCAGTCCAGTAAATGTATAGAATGAACACATTGATAAATTCCTCAAGATTAAATCATCATAATATGAGAAGAATATTTTTATATGTGCATATTTTCACAATCTCTGATTTTTAAAATAGTTTTCTGAGAGTAAATTTACTGAAATGAAAAGACATGAACACTTTTAGCAGTCTTGGTATACATTGCAAGAAACACAATACTCATTTATATGGCCACCAACATTCTGTGAGAATTCTTGCTTTATCATACTCTCACCAGTATTTATTCATGTTTTTAAAAGAATTACCTTATTGATTTTAAGAGTGATATATAAAGATTTTGGCCCACATGTTAACCTGTACATTGCAAACACTTTTCTTGGATTTTGCTTTTTAATTATTTGTACTTTTCAGATGCATGGATAATTTTACTTTTTCTGAACCAGTTCTAACAATCTGTCTAGCATAGCTCTCCCTCCGGCGGGCATTAGGTGACCCGCATTTTGCCCTCAAAAGACTTCGGAAATTTTTTTCAAGGACGAAGGGCGGGGGAAGACTCAAGGAATGACTACGAGGCGCACCACTGCCACCTAGTGGCCAGAGAAACAGACCGACGCACATTGCAAGAGAAAATTCCTAATTTCGGCTATTACCCTATGAAAAGCCCTGAACAACGTGACAGAAACAGTTACGAAAATTCTCTCTGAGCCATAGACGACGCAGGAGAAGAGCACAAGTAAGCGTGCGTAACAGACCTCAGAACGAAACCTTCAGTTGTCCCGACCCACAACCTTGCCTAAGGTGGCAGGAAGTGCCGAGCCCGAAGTCCCCATAGGCAGGATGGAAAAGAGGCCAGGCGGATTTCCGATTGGCGCGTTCTAGACGTGGGCATGGGGTTTGAGCGAGGTCGGTGATAATCCCTGGGCACAGGTCAGTTGACAGTTTCCGGGCGTGACCAGAAAACAAACCAGGAATATCCCAATATCGTCCCCAAAACGACCAGCGCCCAACCGCCCCTTGGGCGGCACCTGTATGAACCCCCTGGTCATTGTCCTCCTACCCCAACCCAGCCTGGGTACAAGGCCGCCCTTGGCACACTCGCTGTCCCCCTCTCAGCCCTCACTCTTCCGATGCCTCCGGGCCAACTCTCGGGTCACGAAGACGATCTAGTCGACCCGGGGCCTCGACCTCGGGACGTTCTCCTTCTCCCCAACCCGAGCATCTCCTTGCCCATGGACATCAGGACACCCGCGCCCCTCCATGCTGTCCCCTCCGGCATTCCTCTCGCTCCTCACTCCTAACTCGACGTCCTTCTTTCCCAGCTTCCTCCCTCTAATGCCTCTACCTCCCCAGCATTCAGCCTCCTGGGGGCCTCCAGTGCAGGGACCCCAGGGCACTTCACCTTCCACCAGGCAGCTCCTTCCCCCAGCCTCCCCAGGGCTATCACTCCCTTTCAAACAGGTTTTTCCGCTCCTTGCTCCTTCCTCCTTCCTCCCTACCGTCCTAGTGCAACCCAATAAAGGACACGCTGCACCCTCCACACCTGTGTCTGCTCGCTCCGCTCCTCGACCTGCAGTAGCCTTCTAGAGCTGCAGCACCCACGCTTCTCGAGATGTTCCATGGTGATGCATGAAGAGAAGGAAGGAAAAAAAAAAAAAAAAAGGAAAGTGGAGCTATCAGACACCCTGAGCACTTCGCAGCAACACTGACTCTGCACCTGCGCTCTCTGCTGCCTCTGTGGAAGGAGGGACCTGATCCCACTTGAGGCCAGGCGCCTCACCTGGATCCCATGCCCCTCTCCTGGAGGAGGAGTAGGCCTTCGCAGTGCTCCTGAATTGTGACCTGTCCATATATTCTCCATCATTCTGTTCTCTACGAACATGCTCCCATTTTGCACCCCGATAGGAGATGAAGTAAAGCAGAAAGCCATGCCTTATCCCAGATCTTTCTGAGACACTGCCACATTTCCCCGATGCTCCAAGCAGCAAGTCTCCCCTTGCTCTGTAACCATTTTCCTTGCCACCCACTCCAGTCGTGCTTCTATCAGCTGTCCCCCAAAAGAACACCGGTTTGTGAAGGGCAACAGTAACCTTCACATATCACCAACCCCCTTGACGATGTCCTCTCCTCAACTCACCAAACCTCTCAGGTGCCTTTGGTACATTTCACAATTGCCTCGTTCTAGAATCTGTCCCTCTCCCACCCTTTCTTTTTCATTTTTTCCATGTTTGACAATATACTCTCTGGGCGTTGTTCCTCCCAATACCAATGGCCACTCTGCTCCATGTCAGTATTTATCGTTTATTCCTCCCTTTCCACTGGCTTTTAGTTTGAACAGGGCCCTTCTCACACTACACTCTCTCCATGGGTTGTTTCGTGCTTTTGGCCAGCATACAGCATGTCCACAAAGTGACCTCCCACATTCCTACCTCACTCATCAACCTGTGCCCTGAGATCCACATTTGTGTCTTTGTTTGCTGGCCAGCAGGAAGCATACACGTCACGTCATGTGTCCCAAGCCCGCCCCTTCATGCGTTGCATTTTGTTGGTCTCCACTGCAGTCCAGCAACAAGTCCTCTAGATTCGATCTTCTGAATATATCCTGTACCCATCTCCTTCGGTGCTTTTCTCCTGCCACTGTTTCAATATCCAAACAATCCCATCAGCTCATGCCTTCACGGCAATCACTGTGGCCTACTTGTGTTCCTCGAACATGCCAGGCTTCTTCCCTCATGAGGGCATCGGTAATCAGTTCTCTTTGCCTCAAACAGTCCAGTCCTGGATCTTTTTTTTTTTTTAAGATTTTATTTTATTTATTTATTTATTCATTCATTCGAGAGAGAGAGAGAGAGAGAGAGAGAGAGAGAGAGAGGAGGCAGAGACACAGGCAGAGGGAGAAGCAAGGCTCCCTGCAGGGAGCCTGATGTCAGACTGGATCCCGAGACTCCAGGATCATGCCCTGAGCTGAAGGCAGACGCTCAACCGCTGAGCCACCCAGGCATCTCAAGTATTTCTTTTAAAAGGTGAAACTATCGAGCCAATCTCAAGTGCTGCTCTTTTATTATGTGATATATATGAGACTGGTAAAGTGTTTGCCCACCCTCCTATCGACCAGACAGGAACAGGCACCTGGGCTTCCCCCGGAACTCCTGGAAGACAACATGATCTTTGGGTAACTTCATCTCTGCTGCCCAACTCTCCTTAATAGTTAGCAGGGCCTGGAGGGAGCAGAGGACTAGGAGTGAAGCTCTCTGGGCACTGACATTAAAACATTGTTGACGCAGCATCTCCCAGGACCCTTTTAAAGCATGGTGTCTGTCTGTTTTTTTTCTTTTAAAGATTTTATTTATTTATTCATGAGAGACAGAGAGAGAGAGAGAGAGAGAGAGAGGCAGAGACACAGGCAGAGGGAGAAGCAGGCTCCATGCAGGGAGCCCGACGTGGGACTGGATCCCGGGACTCCAGGATCACGCCCTAGGCGGAAGGCAGCGCTAAACCGCTGAGCCACCTGGGCTGCCCTGGTGTGTCTGTCTTTGGACCCTGAGTTCACTTTTAAATGTCATCCGCACTGATTTTGGCTGAGGCATTCATGTTGGTTAATCCCACCTATTTTATCAGTTACCAGCCTCCTTACTCCTTTAAAAAACAAGACAAAACAAAACAAAACCCTAAAGGTTTCCCTTTGGGATCTGGACATACTCTGGGGAGCCTTGTCAGCATGAAGGTCAAGCTAAAGAAGACTGTTCTGTCCCAGCTTCAGAGGAATAGAAGACAAAGGAGGTGGCAGGTGGGGGGAAGGCTCTCAAGTCTCAGTCTCCCCTGTATGGGAGGGGAGCTGTAAGTGAGCTGTATCAGAGAAGAGGAGGACAGGGATGCCTGGGTGGCTCAGCGGTTGAGCGGCTGCCTTATCCTGGAGTCCTGGGATCCAATCGTGCATCAGGCTCCCCACAGAGCCTGCTTCTCCTTCTGCCTATGTCTCTGCCTCTCTCTATGTGTCTCTCATGAATAAATAAATAAAATCTTTTTTAAAGAGAGAGAGAGGAGGACAGGATTTTGCCCTCCTTCACATTTGGGACTTGGAATTCACTTTGCAGGATGACCCAGCAGCCTCCCGGTGCTGGCTGGGGGGGGGGGGGGGGGGCTCTGGTTTAGGCACTTACTTAGCTTTTTGGAGCTGATCTTGGCTTCTGCTGTGCTATAGGTGAGACCCCCAGGGGCTGGATAGGTGAGGGAAAAATGTAGAAAGTGACTGAATCCCCAGGCAGGGGTTCATGAAGGAAGCCTAAGTAGGCAAAGGGCTAGGTGACTCTGCAGCTGAGGCTGCGGAGTGTCAGCCCTCCCCAGAGTGGGGATGGAGGTTGAGACCAAGTGTCAGAAGGATCTAAGATGCCAGCAGAGGTGAGCTGAGGCTGGGTCAGCCAGGAAGCACCAGGTCCCAACCAAGAGGAGAGAGGAAGAGGCAAGTTTCACCAGCTAACCTGCATGGGCTTTGCGGGTCTGCTTTACCAGCTGAACCTGGGTGAAGGTTCAACAGTCTTCCTCCCCTCAGAGACACAGAGCATACTGAGAGACCCAAAGAATTTCATAGCCGTTCCCCTTCCAGCATCACCCAGGAGACTTGTAAACCACACACACTCCTTCCCCACCTTGGAAAGAAGTAGGGAGCTGGGGTGGAAATCTGAGAGACCGAGCATTTAATCAACTAGACCATTCACTTGATGGCATCTGAGCACACTTGCCAGATCAGAAATGGTTTCAGCGGGTGTCTTGTTCCTTTTCTATGCGGTGGGACAGTGAACAAGCATGAAGATCACAACAGCCAGAGAGAATAAATTAAGCAACGTGGCCTGTGGTCTGAGGAGCCCCAGGGCACCCGTGATCTCACCTCCCCATCCCCACCACCTCTATCTCTGTCCACCCTCCAATCAGTCCCCGAGAGAGGAGATTGGGACGAGAGAGGAGATTGGGACGTCTTTGCCTTGTCCTCTCCTTGAACTAGGGCAATGGTTCTCAACCCATAGGGAACCCCCAACACGGAGCACAGGAGGAAGAGCAGACCAGACACACACAGAGTGGAGCTGTCGCTGGGGGGAGCAGGGCCTTCTCAAGGCTGCCATTGCCTCCAGGGCGATGCCAGGCTCTTTCTCCCCTGACAACACAGGCCCGGTTTTCCAGAGCCTGAGCCAGGAAGCTTAGCTTCCGAAAATGGTGTAGCACTGTGCAGTGCTGGAGAAAAATCACAGAACCACATTTAGGGCCACTCTACTTTCAGAGCCTTCATCATCTCCTGGGACCTCAGTGCTGTACAGAGTGCCTTCTGTGGGACTCTGGTCCCTCCCCCAGTCCCTTCTGCAGACATCCTAAGATCCCACCTGTCTCCCTGCATCCTCTACCACACATCTATCCCTTCCCTGCTAGCCAGAGCACATTCCCATCCTCAGGGGAGATCCCAGCAAGCAGGGAGAGGGAGGAGAAGGGCCTGTGTGCTGGAGGGGGTGTGGGAGTGCAGTCTGGCAACACTCCTCTGCTGCTCCCCACTGGGTCACTCAGCTCTGGCAACAGCCCAGCTCCAGGACAGAAGAGAAAGCACTGGTCTCCAACTCGCTCTCTTTCTGTGAACAATGCTGAGATGATTAAAAAAAAAAAAAAAAAAATTGGTTACTAGGGTAACTGCAGCTTAATCCCTCTGACTCAAGAGGGGGAAAAACAAAAAACAAAAAACAAAACAAAAAAAACAACCCAAGGAAGACAAAGGAGTGGAAAGGATGTACACACGATGTACTGTGTGGGAGGCCAGCCACAGACACGGAGCTGGGACTGTCACTGTGTGTGCTTGTCCAAGGGTCCTGTGCATGCACACACACACGTGCACAGGCGTGTCCCCGGGGGCGTTCCTTCACCTTCTCAACATTGGTACCTACCTGTTCCTTCAAGGCCTACTTGATACCTGCATTTCATTTGGATCCATTTGGGCAATTACTGATTTAAAGCAAACTCTATGCCAAGTCACCTTCAATGAAAGATGCTTTTTTTCTCACTCCCGTGGTGGTAAAATACCTAGAATATAAAATTTACCGTTTTTGGCATGTTTAAATGCAGAGACAAGGACGCGTGGGTGGCTCAGTGGTTGAAAGCCAGCCTTTGGCTCAGGGCCTGATCCCAGGGTGTGTGTGTGGGGCGGGGGTGGGGGGGGGGTAGGATCGGGGATCCGGGATCGGATCCAGCATGGGGCTCCCCGCAGGGAGCCTGCTTCTCCCTCTCCGTCTCTGCCTCTGTGTCTCTCAAGAATAAATAAGTGAAGACACAGTAGTATCAGTAAGTTGGTAGTGTTGTGCCACCATCACCAGCATCACCCATCTCGCGGATTTCTCATCACCCCGACGTGTATCTTTGGACCTTTCATTAAACACTGGCCAGTACAGGTTACCCTCCGCGCCTGCTAAGCGCTGGGTGTTAGGGAAAGCCACTTCCACTGAGCAGGCGACTGAGAGACCCAGAAAGCAAGTTGCTGAGGCACCTACGCAGCAATTTCAGAAAGGCCAAGTGGCAAAGCAGAAGGGCTCAGTCCGTGGGAGGTGCGTTTTCACAGGAGCCCTCACAAAAGGGAACAAAGCAGAGACAGTCCCGGGCGGTCTAACCTCGCGCAGGCGCAACGGAAAGCCCCATTTTCGAGAAGACGGCTGCTGCCTCTTTTTTCAAGCACGAAGGGCGGGGGCGGAGGTCCTCCCAAAGGCGACACGGCACACTACTGCCACCTAGCGGCCACAGAAACTGAGCGCCACATTTGGGAAGGAAAATTAATCCTTTCCACCGCTCTTGTGCGAGGAGAGCTAGAGATAGTAGCTGAAGGAGCTACGTGCAATGCCGCTGAGGGGCGGAGAAGCCAGGAAGTTGCCAAAGGGACCCGGCAGCATCCTTCCCTACACAAAGCCGGCCGCTCTCCCGCCCCGGAAATATGGTAATAGCGGCCAAAGGCACGCGCCCGGAAGTCCCGGCACCAGGGAGGGAGAATCCCCAGAGCTCCGCTCCGATTGGTGAGTTCTGGGCATGCGCGCAGGCGCTGAATGAGGTCGGTGCCAGGCTGTGGGCCCGGGTTCGCTGGGGGTTCGGGGAAGGGTTCCAGGACCCGGCGTGTTGGTATCCGGGTACTGTCACCACATACCCGGGTGCCCCCACCGCCCCGCTGCGACGTGTGTACGGATCCCTCGTTCACTGTCCTCCTGTGCCCCAGCTTTGAACACGCCAGTCCCGTGGCACCCTCGCTGTCCTCTCAGCTCTCACGCCTCGGTTGTCTCGGGGCACCTCATGGGCCAAGAACATGACCTGTCCGCCTCGGGGCTTCTCACCCCCAAGGGATATTCTCCTTCTCCCCAACCCGAGCATCCTCTACCCACTTACATGCCCCGGGCATCAGGAAACCCAGCGCCCCTGTCTGCTGTCATTATCTAGCAGTCCTCTGGCTCATCACTTGGAACAGAATGCCTCCTCCCCCAGCCCCCTCCCTCTAATACCTCTACCTCCCCAGCATTCAGCCTCTTGGGGGCCTCCAGTGCAGGGACCTCAGGGCCACCTCAAGGTTCACCCCCAGTAAGGGACACTCCCTGTCTGTATCTGAGCACCAGAGCATCGATGATGAAATTTTAAAATCCTACCGAATACTTTTATGTTGATTCCATGTCCAGGAGAGAATTGCCTCTCACTTCCAACCATCCTACCCACACTACTATGTTACTCCCTAGCAACTCTCTTCTGTTCCCAAGCACCTCCCTAATAATTCATGGAGAGGACAGTAGCAATCAGGTGGCATTCTCTGACCTTCCCAGTCCCAATCTAGGGGATTTTGTCCCGGCATTCTCTGCATACATGGTCTAGACTGCGACCAGCCCCTCACCTCTGCTCTGGATCCCACGCCTCCCACCTTCTCAGAGAACTTGTTCCTGCAAGGATCTCTCCTCTCTCCTCCTCTCTCTACACTGGAGCATTCCACAATAAAGGGGAAGAGCCCCTACCCTCTTCCCCCATGTCCTCCTGCAGCTACTGGCACCTCATCTGTTCCTTTCTTTTTTTTTTTTTTTAAGATTTTATTTATTTATTCATGAGGGATACAGAGACAGAGAGAGAGAGAGGCAGAGACACAGGCAGAGGGAGAAGCAGGCTCCACGCAGGGAGCCCGACGGAGCCCGACGGAGCCCGACGGAGCCCGACGGAGCCCGACGGAGCCTGACGGAGCCTGACGGAGCCTGACGGAGCCTGACGTGGGACTTGATCCCGGGTCTCCAGGATCACGCCCTGGGTTGAAGGCGGCGCTAAACCGCTGAGCCACTGGGGCTGCCCTCATCTGTTCCTTTCAAAGCAAAACTGCTTCAGCTTCTCCTGAGGCCATTATTAGCTCCTCGACCCCCTTCAGTAGAGCTTTTGTCCCCGTGTCTGCACTGCAACTGGTCTTGCCAAGGCCTCCATTCATATCCATATTGCCTGACACCACTCTCTCTCTCTATGCACATCTTAGGGAACTTCTGGCATTGTGACCGTTCATTTATCCATCTAGTCCTTTATATATATATTTGAAGTGGGAGGGTTATGTAATGTCAATTTCTGTTGTTTTTGAGAAGGTACCAATTTCACATCATGCCCCCCTTTTGACCTGGATATAGTATGGGAAGTCAGGTCAATATGAGCGACAAGCCAAAGAAAGAGTGTCCGTTTCAGGCCCAGAAGGGGGCAGAGGCCCCCAGAAGAAGTGGGGGCAGAGGTAAAACAGCTCCGACAAGGGATAGCTGTTCAAGAAATGAGGAAGAGCTCCAGGTAAAGGAGGGTTTCACCTCATGCACACTTGAGACTCACAGGATACACTCTGCACAGTGAGCCAGCCCTCTCTTTGAGTAGAGGGATAGCTGGAGTTTATATATATAGCTTTCTTTTTTTTTTAATTTTTTATTGGTGTTCAATTTACTAACATACAGAATAACCCCCAGTGCCCGTCACCCATTCACTCCCACCCCCCGCCCTCCTCCCCTTCTACCACCCCTAGTTCGTTTCCCAGAGTTAGCAGTCTTCACGTTCTGTCTCCCTTTCTGATATTTCCCACACATTTCTTCTCCCTTCCCTTATATTCCCTTTCACTATTATTTATATTCCCCAAATGAATGAGAACATATAATGTTTGTCCTTCTCCGACTGACTTACTTCACTCAGCATAATACCCTCCAGTTCCATCTACGTTGAAGCAAATGGTGGGTATTTGTCATTTCTAATAGCTGAGTAATACTCCATTGTCTACATAAACCACATCTTCTTTATCCACTCATCTTTCGTTGGACACCGAGGCTCCTTCCACAGTTTGGCTATCGTGGCCATTGCTGCTATAAACATCGGGGTGCAGGTGTCCCGGCGTTTCACTGCATCTGTATCTTTGGGGTAAATCCCCAGTAGTGCAATTGCTGGGTCGTAGGGCAGGTCTATTTTTAACTCTTTGAGGAACCTCCAGTTTTCCAGAGTGGCTGCACCAGTTCACATTCCCACCAACAGTGCAAGAGGGTTCCCTTTTCTCCGCATCCCCTCCAACATTTGTTGTTTCCTGCCTTGTTAATTTGCCCCATTCTCACCGGTGTGAGGTGGTATCTCATTGTGGTTTTGATTTGTATTTCCCTGATGGCAAGTGATGCAGAGCATTTTCTCATGTGCATGTTAGCCATGTCTATGTCTTCCTCTGTGAGATTTCTCTTCATGTCTTTTGCCCATTTCATGATTGGATTGTTTGTTTCTTTGGTGTTGAGTTGAATAAGTTCTTTATAGATCTTGGAAACTAGCCCTTTATCTGATAGGTCATTTGCAAATATCTTCTCCCATTCTGTAGGTTGTCTTTGAGTTCTGTTGACTGTATCCTTTGCTGTGCAAAAGCTTCTTATCTTGATGAAGTCCCAATAGTTCATTTTTGCTTTTGTTTCTTTTGCCTTCGTGGATGTATCTTGCAAGAAGTTACGGTGGCCGAGTTCAAAAAGGGTGTTGCCTGTGTTCTCCTCTAGGATTTTGATGGACTCTTGTCTCACATTTAGATCTTTCGTCCATTTTGAGTTTGTCTTTGTGTATGGTGCAAGGGAGTGGTCTAGTTTCATTCTTCTGCACGGGGATGTCCAATTTTCCCAGCACCATTTATTGAAGAGACTGTCTTTCTTCCAATGGATAGTCTTTCCTCCTTTATCAAATATTAGTTGACCATAAAGTTCAGGGTCCGCTTCTGGGTTCTCTATTCTGTTCCACTGATCTATGTGTCTGTTTTTGTGCCAGTACCACACTGTCTTGATGACCACAGCTTTGTAGTACAACCTGAAATCTGGCATTGTGATGCCCCCATATATGGTTTTCTTTTTTAAAATTCCCCTGGCTATTCGGGGTCTTTTTTTTTTAATTTTTTTTCTTTTTTAATTTTTTATTTATTTATGATAGTCACAGAGAGAGAGAGAGAGAGAGAGAGAGAGAGAGGCAGAGACATAGGCAGAGGGAGAAGCAGGCTCCATGCACTGAGAGCCTGACGTGGGATTCGATCCCGGGTCTCCAAGATCGCGCCCTGGGCCAAAGGCAGGCGCCAAACCGCTGCGCCACCCAGGGATCCCTCGGAGTCTTTATATATAGCTTTCTGGAGCTGACCTTAGCTCCTGGTGTGTTGTAGATGAGACTGGGGGCATGGAGGCTACGCTCCCAGTGGGGGATACGGAATGTGGCTGGGCTCATAGCAGGAGGTTCATGAAGGAGGCTTTAACCTGGTAAAGGCTTTGATGACTCTGCAGCTGAGCCTGAGCAGCAGACAGTCTTGCCCAGAGGTGGGATGCAAGATGAGACCCAGCCACAGAGGTATGTGCAGATCCCAGCTGAGAGGTAAGGCTGAGTCAGCCAGGGAGCACCAGGTCCTGAGCAGGAGGAGAGACACAAAAGTGCCAGTTACACCAGCTCCCATGCATGGCATCACCAGTGGATCTGGGGGACAAGAGTCATCCCTCCGTCAGAGACCATCCAGGGGCGCTGTGAGCCATGTAGGTGTGTCATAGACCCCCTTTCCACATCATCATGTGGACCTGTAAGCCACACATATCCCTTCCTCACTTGGAAAGGAGTAGGGGGCAGAGGGGAGGGTGGTGGAAATGTGAGGCTGAGCATTTGTATATGTGGACCCATCCCAGCACACTTACTTGTCATATTAGATGTAAATGAATGGCTTCTTTCCCCCCTTGCCTTCCAGTCCAGGGGGCGGGGAGGGGGGGGCGGGGCTCATGGTGTAGGTCAGATCGGTCAGAGGACTAAATGAACCAAAGTGCCCTTGTGGTCTGAGGAGCAGGAGTGAGTCTGTGATCTGAGCTCAGCATCCCCACTGGGTTTTCCTCTGCCCACGGCCCATTCAAGCCATCCATGGAAAAGGAGATTAGGGGTGCTTGTCTTATTCTCTGCTTTAACTCAGGAAGCTTTTACCATTCACAGACGGACCCCCAGAGCAGATGGCAGAAAGAAGAGAGGCCCACATGGACACACATAAGGGAGTAATTGACTCAAATGAGGTGAGCTGGGTCTCCTCATGGCCATCCTGGCCCTCCACCGGTAATTTCTCCTTTCACAACACACTCACTTCAGGGCCTGAGTTCTGGAGCTGGGCTTCAGAAAATGTTTCCAGAGCCAGAGTAGGAAGCCTGGAGGTGTGTGCCTAAGAGCCAGCGGTTTTTCTTAGAAGGAGAGGTTTTTCCCTTCTTATGTCTTTTGAAGGTCAATCATGTCAGTTTCCTCCAGGGAGCCAAGAGGCCTAGGTGAGAATCTCAGTAGTTGCTGGCAGACCCAGCAAATATCCCCCAGATCCTTTCCTGGGTGCTGGGTCCTCAGAATATCTAATCTTCAAGGGAGATCCTCCCTTTGTCCCCTAGACCTGGCACGGCCTCAAGTAGGGACACTGGCTTTTCTTTGGAGTGAGCAGCAATCAGATGCTCCAGTATAGGACACATGTCACAGCTCCAGTTGCTGTCACTGGCCCCAGGGTTGTTCTGTCCATGGAGGGGAGACCATTAGGTACTGGCCACCGCACAGTCATGCAGCAGGAACAGTATCCCACAGGCTTTCGTTAGAGGAAGCTGGAGGAGTTAAAACACACTGACTTAGACCCGTTGCCCCATGTGGTTCTTGGAACTCAGGAAGTCATGCTTTCCACCCTCTTTCATCTGACTGAGACAGTGGTGCCCTGAAGCCCTAGGGCCTCTCTAATGGAATCCAGGGTCTAGTCCTGAAGAAGCCACCAGCCTCTCGTGTCACTCGGGGGATGGGAGGGGTCAACCTGGAGCAAGGGTTCGGTCTCATCACAGTCGTGGTCCACCTGGCCTCCCTTCCTCATCTGGCCTCCTCTCAGATAATGACCCATCCCTCCCTTCCCCATCCAGCAGGGGTAAGGAGCTTTGGAATGCTGGGGTTTCCTTCACAAAGATGTGAGCTCTGATAGTGCCTGGGCTGTGGCCACGTAGCAGTGGCTGAAGTCGCCTTCAGACTGGACCTTGGTCCTTAGCCTAAGAGCATGCACCTGAGTTACTGCATGGTGGCCTGAACAGTGGCCCTTGTGTAAGATCTTCAAACACTCCAGATCTGGGCCACTCCCTGTGCTTCCAACAACCCGCTGGAGCCGGCACACTGCATCCCCTTCATGGTGATCTGAGAACTACACTCTGATCCCAGCTTGGCAGGGGCCAGAGTCACAGGGCAGTCCTGTTCTGCTGCTCTATGGCCCAGACTCTCTGTTCCTCACTGGAAGGACCCCAAAGCCCAGCCTGAACACCACCAGATAGGACATGTTGAGGCCAATCTCATGATCAGGCCTTAGTTTTGCAGACAATTCAGACTGTCCAGGCCAGGATCACAGGCGAGGTTCCTGCGAATCAAGAAACCTCTCTGTCGCAGGCACTCTGTCTAAATTTGTGGCCAAATACCCACGTACCCATGTCTGCCATCGCCTAAACCCCAGTCCCCTTACATCCAGTGCCCTCAATAGCAGCACTGCTCTGAGAGCCCCCAGCAGGACTCCTGCCCTCTGATGCCACCTCTGCCACAACTTCCCAACCGCTCCCTCTCCATTTCACTCTAGTCTGATAACCCCATGTTGGACTCTCCCCGGACACCAGCCATTGGGGCTTTTACCTGGAAGATGATGAATCTCTGAAGCCATATCTCCGTGGGTCACAGAAGCACGGCTTGTTTTCATCTGTACCTCCTTCTATTCCGGTGGCTCTTCCCATCAACAGGTCTACCGAAGAAATGTCTGCTGGGCCCCAGAACCCCGTGGGCTGAACCTATGGGGCATCAATACTCAGAGGGCCCAGAAGCCCTGCCAATCTGCAGATGACCCCAGACCCACATTCCCCATCTCACGGGTGGGCACTGCCATCCACCCAATTCCTTAAGGTGAAATCCTGGGGGTGCTGCCTGGTGTGCTCTCCATAGCCCCAGGACTCTCTGGGACGTGCTCTGGAAAAGGCCAGACCATGATCTTCACGTTGCCACAGATGTGCAAAAGTCCCCCATGAGGGACCCTTCTGGGCAGATACAGTCTCAGCGGGTCCTAGCAGCTTGGGAATGCCCCTGATTTGGGCGGGTTCCCCACAGGAATTCCCGAGAAGACCTGGGCCCTGTAATATACCTGGGAGTTTGAAATCCTCATCTTCTGTTAAGAATTCACTGTCTAAACTCTATTTCTATTTTGGCATAGCAGTAAGCCCGGGATTTCGAACACAGGAGTTGAATATCCGGAAGAAATCGCTCAAAGGGAAAGTTTGGGGAGGCACGTGTTCATGGGTGAGCATGAAACAAGGGATTGCTCAATTTTACTTTTCATCATAAGTACCTGGACCTGTGTGGGCCCTTATCTGAGCATGGGAATGAATTTTGCAACAGAAATTATACTAGAAAGTTAAAAAATGCAACTCCGTAAACTTGGCAGATAAGCCTGACAGCTGATCCATCTCCATCAACTGATACAAATTTCAGCCAACACATTTTCAAAGAATTACTGTGATCTCTGATGAAGTTATCTGTACAGTGTTTTCTCCAATCTTAAAGTAACTAAGCACAAAGGATCTTGATAAGAAATAAAAAGTAATACGTTTCATTAGCAAATCCAGTGTTTTAACTTCACACTTGGGTTTTTAGGAACTTTGAGAGCAGCAAAAACAATGTAGTTTTAATGCCCGAATTTACTTTGAAGTGCTTTTCCTTTCCTCACAGCCTATGAGATCTGCCGACCACAGCAGGTAATGATGAAAACCTGCTTGCCTTATGAGGGGAGTCTCAAATTTCTGACTGGAGGTTTTCTCCCTAAGGACGGTTCTGTTGCCACAGCTGCAAACTAGGTTCTCATAGAAGTTTCCAAATAATGGTCACGCTGGGGGCACATTCCAGACTCTCTAAATCAGACTCTCTGGGGATGGAGCACCAGCATCGGTCCCTCTTTTTTTTTTTTTTAATTATTAGTAAGTTTTAAATTTTACTTCCAGTATACTTAACATGGTGTTCTATGTTTCAGGTGTCCAGTACAGTGACTCAACAATTCCATACATCACCGGGTTCTCATCAGGACAAGTGCCCTCCTTCTTCCCCAGCTGTTTTGTTAAATTCCACCAGTGAAATCATATGATACTTGTCTTTCTTCTTATTTCGCTTAGCGTAATAATCTCTAGCTTCATCTGTGTTGTTTCAAATGGGAAGATTTCATTCTCTTTTATGGCTGCATAATATTCCATTGTATGTGTACACACCACATCTTCCTTATCCATTCATCTATCCATGGACGCTTGGGCTGCTTCCACGATTTGGTTGTTGTAAACAATGCTGCTATGAACGCAGGGGTGCATGTACCCCTTTGAATTAGTGTTTTTGTATTTCTGGGTAAATACCCAGCAATGTGATTGCTGGATCATAGGGTAGTTCTATTTTTAACTTTATTAGGAGCCTCCAGACTCTTTTCTAGAGCGACTGCACCAGTTTCTGGGACCCACGGAATCATGCCCTGAGCCAAAGGCAGGTGCTTAACCCACTGAACCTCCCAGGCGCCCTGGTGTTGAGTTGTTTGTAAATTGCTCCAGGAAAGAGTCGCTGTGCAGCTGAGCTTGAGAAGCATTGCTGAGCTTCACCTGTCCGGCGTTAAACAGAATCTTGGACTTTAGGGCCATATGTACTACTACAAAATTAAAAAAAAAATTCCTTATGTGTCTTCTCTTGCAGAAATTTTTTTTTTCTTTTTTGAGTCTAGTTGACACACAATGTTACATGAGTTGCAGGTCCATATCACAGTGATTCACCATCTCTAGTATTATGCTCTGCTCCCCACAAGCGTAGCTACCATCTGTCACCATACAGTGCTATTCCAATACCATGGACCATATTCCCTATGCTGTGCCTTTCATCCAGTGACTTACTCATTCCTTCCCTGGAAGCCTGTATCTCACCCTCCCCTTCACTCAACTTTCCCATCTACCACCCCCCTTCAGTTGGCTTTCTGTGATCATATGTCAAGAGCTATTTGTGACATATTTATTTTACACCATATTTAGAACAATTTCAAGGACTCAGAGTGTGTTTGTGTGGCAATGTCCCCTTCCTTACATGACAGGCAGGGGGAGGGGGGTGGGGAGGGCCTTGAGGATGGACAGGCAGCAGGATTTCCATTGTCTTGGTCACCCCTCTGCTGTGGATGCCCCCTGGCTTGCTGAGTGGATCAGGGAGCTCTGTATGTGTTGGGGGCGGGGGGGAACATCCCTCCCCACTCTACATGTCTTCCTGTGGCCAGAGGTTGAAGCTAACAGCGAGGCTGGTTGCCAGGGAATCCGCAGCCAGTTCTAAGTGATTCCTGAAGGATGGAAAATCCCGAAGAGGGTTTTCAGATGCACAATGGACTATGGGAGCCTGCCCACAGCCGTGGATTTCTGAGCCAACCACTATGTTCATCCAGTGGGTGTCTGTTTTTTTTTTATTTTTTTAATTTTTATTTATTTATGATAGTCACAGAGAGAGAGAGAGAGAGAGAGAGAGAGAGAGAGAGAGAGAGAGGCAGAGACACAGGCAGAGGGAGAAGCAGGCCCCATGCACCGGGAGCCCGATGTGGGATTCGATCCCGGGTCTCCAGGATCGCGCCCTGGGCCAAAGGCAGGCACCAAACCGCTGCGCCACCCAGGGATCCCCCAGTGGGTGTCTGTGCACGAGAACACAGAGTACACGCACGGATGTGTGCACTCACCATCACTCCTTTCTGTTGTGCACAGTGACTCAGTCTGGCGGGAGCAGCTAGCACACATGGAAGAGGCAGGTGATGATGGGTCCTGCAGGCAGGACCCAGAGAACGTGGGAAGAGAGATGGGACAGTTCCTTAGTTTTATAAAATCAACGGCGTACCTTTTCCTCTATGACTTAGGCATCTGCATTCCATTTTCTAAAGCCTATCATTTACATACCACAAAATCCACCCAATAAAAGGGTCCAATGTAGGGACTTGTAGCAGATTTACAGAATTGTGCTTCCATCACCACGATTCAGTTTTACAACATTTCCATCACTCCAGAAAGACCCTGTGTACCCGTCAGGACTCAACTCCCATTACCACCTCTAGGCTGAGGCAAAATCTAATGTTCTCTCTGGGCATTTCCTCTAAACTGTCTCTTGCTTCAAGTGGACTTTTGTGTCTGTGTTCTTTCACTTAGCAGAACACTGTGGAGGCTCATCCATGTTGTAGCAGACATCAGAAGGTCACCTCTCTTTGTAGGTCAGTGCCATTCTACTGCATGCTATGCCACATTTTGATTATCCTTTTACCAGTTGACAGGCATTTAGACTGTTTCCTTTTTGTTGTTGTTGTTGCTGTGAACGTCTGAGTACAAGTCTTTGCCTGGCCATAGGTTTCGTTTCTAGTTTCTCCATGCCTTCATTCTTTGTCTTGCATGGTTGCAACTGGACAGAACCTTCAGCCAATTTTGGAAGGAAACGGTAGGGCCGACATCCTCACCTTAGTCTGGATCTCAAGGGGAAAGCATTCCTTCTTTCACTACTAAATATGATGTGACAAGAGACCTATTTTTCTTCTAGATACCCTTCATTAGAATGAGGACGTGCCCTTCCTTCTAGCCCTACTGTGGCTGAGCATTTGTATCACAAATGGGTCTTGATTTTTGTCAAATGTCTTTTCTTTGTCTATGATCAGATGGTTTTTGTCCTCATTACACTATGATGGTGTTTACCCTAACTGTATTTTGAATGTTAAAGCAATATTGCAACCTGGGATCAAACTCCCTAGCTTAGACACACACTGCCTTGTAAATGCTGCTGGATATGGTGTGCCACTTCGTTGAGGACTGACGTATGGACACCTGTGATAGATCTTGGCTACAGTTTACTTGTGTTGTCATGTCTGGCTTTGGTAGCAGGGTAATACTATCTTCATAGGATGAGTTAGGACATGTTCCCTCCTCTCTGTTCTGGAAGAGTCTGTGAAGGATGGATATTATCTCTTCCTACAGTTTAACAGAATTCAGCAATGATGCCAGCAGGACCAGGGCTTTTCTCTGCGGGGGGGGGGGGGGGATTTTATTTTATTTTATTTTATTTTATTTTATTTTATTTTATTTTATTTTATTTTATTTTTGTATTTAGTCATTCACGAGAGACATACAGAGAGAGGCAGAGACACAGGAAGAGGGAGAAGCAGGCTCCTGGACGCAGGGAGCCCAATGTGGGACTTGATCCCCGGACCCCGGGATCACACCCGCCCTGAGCCAAAGGCAGACGCTCAACCACTGAACCACCCAGGCATCCACCAAGTGGAGAGGCTTTTAATTCACAAATTCAATTTCTTTACTTGGGATAGGTACATTCAGATTTTCTCTGTGAGCATTCCATTTTACCTTCATTCTCTCCCTGGATTTTCTTGCCTCCTGGTGGCTCTGCCTCTGCCTCTGCTCTGGAACCTGGCATGCTGAATATTTCTAGACGTCACTGGATCCCGACTCCTAGCCATTAACTTGGGACCGTATGCTGTATCAGATGGGACCCTCGGATATGCTGATACACTTGATATGTAGGCAAGGGGACAATGCCTTTGAGGTGGGGATGGGGTGGCACCAATGGGTCTCTCAGTTACACCCACCCACCCATTCTCCATGAGCCCCCAGGTAAGCCATAAGTCTGCATTCATAAGTCTGCGCTCACCCTCAGCAAGGCCCAGGTCCACACTGCCCCATCCTGATCCTTCCCACTCTCTCACCTCCTGGCAAGAGAGCTGCACAGGGGATCCATGACAGCTCTCTGCCACAGGTATGGGTGTCACAGCTCTCCCCGAGTCAAGGCTCAACTCCCAAGAGCCCTGACTGCCTTACAGTTATTCCAAACTTCCCTGCCCCAGCAGCCTGCCTAGCATGGAGGGGCGGGGGGCAGGGGGAGACAATGAAATCTTCATGAGTGGCTAAATATTTGATTTAGCCACAATCAAGTGGTTGGCTGCCTGGGCGAGGCCATCTTTTTACCATCTCTGTGAACTCTGCCATGTGTAGATGACTGCCCCCATCCCAGTGCATTCTGGAGAGGGTTCAAGGATGTAGCTAGGTTTGTGTGACGCTGAGCAAGTCACCCAACCTCTCTGTTCTCTGCTTTCCCATCTACTAATTGACCTTGAGTTCTTGCTCAATGATGAGTGTTTGGGAGCAGGTTACATAAGCTGCTCTATGGAAATATGTAGAATGGTGTCTGAGAGCTAGTACAGGATCGATAAAGTGAAATGCCATGTTACTCCTGCTAACCGCACCCAAGTGACCAGTCCGAATTTAGGTTTCAGAGTTTCAAGAAAGAAAAGTCCTACTTTATTTACCTTCTCCCTTCAAGTGGGAGACAAGCCTGGCAGGGTCAGTTGAGCTCCTAAGCTCTCCGACAAGATCACAAGTTCAGAGCATAATAAACATACCTGTCCTCAAGCCACTTCCCTCTGCAGTAGACTCATAGATGTCTGCAGCAACACAGCTGTGGTGGCTAACTAAAAATAGAGACTGTCAGAAAACAGAATGTGTTTTCAGTTCAGAGGAGTTGCATGGGCACTTCCTGGGTGCACAGCATTGGATTCTGTGTGTGTCGGGGGTGGGGGGAGGAGGAAGATTGATTCATTCATGCCTCCTGAAATGAAAAGGCACGTGTCTAAATCCTAAAATGACTCTTAAATATCTCCACGATGCTCTGCTTGTCAAGCAGCAGTCATGAAGCTGCTGTTCACATGCGGTGACTCAGGGACACCAGGCAATGAAGGCAGAATGGCTCCTGAAGATCCTGTGGCCAGGGCAACCAGCACCATCCCACAGGACCTCCTACTGTGGCCAGTGGACTCTGCTGTGGCCAGGAAGACTCTCTTCCACTGGCTCCACCTGGATGATCTGAAGGCTGGTCCTCCTGCAGGGCCACCAAGGGTGACTTGACGGGGCTCCCTGGTGCCCTTCCCGTCCCTTGCTCCAAATCCGCACAGTTTAGAGCTCATCCCATAAACCACCATGATCTACTGCTGTAGGACTGAAATGTCGTGGTCTCACAAACAAACAACAAACAAACAACAAACCAGTATGGATCAAGAAACCAGAATCAAAAGCTATTTTCCTTTCTTATGTATATTTATTAGGTATGCACAATGAGGTAACCCATCAGAAACTCCGCCAAGGAGAATACAATCAATGTTACAAAGCAGGGAAACACTGATCTACAGTTAGCTCAGCATATTCATAATGGCTTACACAGATAACACAATGGTGAAACACCACGTTCCAGTCCCGCGTCCCTTTCTGCACGTTGTTTAGCATCAGATTCTTGGAAGTGGATCTCAGTTGAGCACACGCTGCATTCCGGCAGAACTAGTGTTGCTTCTGGGAGGCAGTCAGTGAAATGGCACAAAAGCACATGGCCATCAACAGGGCATTCATGCTACAGAGAAACCTGGTATCTTATTGACAACAAGGCAGGGAGGAGAGACAGAGATCTGGGGTGGGAAAGTGACAACATGCATCATGGGAGCCATAATACAGAAGTTAAGGACCTCTGGTATGCAGTGTTCCATAGAAAGCCCCACGGTGATCCAGAAACTCCAGGCAGGAAAAAGTAAGACCTTCCTGGGATTGGATCCATGCTCACACTGACAGAGTTTTCAGTCCTCACACTGCTCTTATTTCTCTACCTTCTCTGATTGCTTCCTGTTTGGTCCCCAACAGGAATCCGGGCTCAGGATCTGGCAACACCGGCAACCATGTCCAAATCCACTCAGATCTCTGCTACATGAGGACGAGAGCCTCAGTTTTCCTTCAACCACTGTTTTAGGAGCCTCTGAAACATTCTTTTGCTTTCCTGCTGCATCTCCAGTTGGAGCTTCTCCTCTCTCTCCTGCTGTTGGAGCACCCCTTCAGGCAGAAGGCCAGGCCGGTTGGTCCCCAGGCTGAGGGTCAAGCCGCTGAGGCCCTGCACCAGCGTTTCCCAGGAGGAAGGATGTGGGGCCCCTTTCCTCTCTGCAGGCATCCCAGAGACATTGGGCCTATGGCTCTGGCAGTATCGACATTCACATCGGAATCCGTTCTGATCTCTATCACCTGATGAAGAGATCCTGGCATTTCTTTCAACCCGATAAGGTGCCACGTGATCAAGGTGTCGCCGTCTCATGTGCCCCAGAAGTGTTCTCTTCCTCTGAGGGGATGCTGACCTTTCCCAGCGCCTCTCCTGTAGGGTCTTGTCATCCCTGTACTGCTGCTGGAGCAGCCCCTCTGGCAGAGGGGCAGGGTATTTGGGGCCAGGACTGCTTTTGAGGTCCCCGAGGCCCATCATCAGCAGTTCTGAGAAGGAAGGAGGGGAGGCTGCTGTGACTTCCCGGGAAGTCTCTTCAGAGATCACTGGGGAAGATTCCGAAATCAGTGTTGGGTTACACTTCTGGAGTGGATCCATGGAGGTGTAGTTGGTGCTCATAGCTCCACCTGGCCCTTGGGTCTAGAGAGGAAGGTGAAGGTGAAGGCTGTCAAAGAGCTGGAAGATAGCAAGGGAAGGGCACGGCCAGAAGAGCCCAGACTGCAACACATGGCGATAAAAGAAGAAAGAAAACCCGTTATTATTCCTCTGACTTAACCTTTCCGTGCCACCGTCTCCTACCTGTTAAATGGGGGCAACAATGAGCTCTACTCCCTAGGATGGTTCTGTGGTTTAAATGAGATAATACGTTTCCAAGAGCTCAGAAGACTGATGGCATATGATCAGGGTCTTAGAAGCGTGATCCGTTATGGCGTCCACATGACCTATAATGCAAAATGATGCCCTGCAGTCAACCATGGTGATTCCCTGCTGACATTTTTTAAAAAGATTTTATTTATTTATTCATGAGAGACACACACAGAGAGAGGCAGGGACATAGGCAGAGAGAGAAGCAGGCTCCATGCAGGGAGCCCGATGTGGGAGTTGATCCCGGGACTCCAGGATCTCGCCCTGGGCCGAAGGCAGGTGCTCAACTGCTGAGGCACCCAGGTGTCCCCCTGCTGACTTTTTATATCTGTTCTCAAGCATAATTGTAAGGACAATCCATGTGTGGCTAGCATGTGCTCTCCTCGCAAGTGTTCGTGTACTTTTGAAAAGCAGACATTTGCTAAAACCTAAGTATTTCCACCACGGGGAGGGATACATTCTTTGGAATTTTCACTGGCTTTCATCTAGTTAAAAGGATGTTGAAGCCTATGGAAAGAATTTCAAAATCCCTAGGAAGAATAAGAATTTACTAAAGTATAAGAATGGAAATCAATGAAATTTCTGACAAGACAGATTAGAGAAACTCAAATCAAAAGTTGCTTCTTTGAAAGGATCGATAAAATTGACAAACCTCTCACAGGACGATGAAGGAAATGAAGAAAGAGAGGGAACAAAAGCAAGATACAGCACACTTCCTGCTTTCTAGCCAAATGACAGAGCCAGAGTAATCAGAACAGTGTGGCACTGGCATAAAAACTGACACACAGACCAATGGAACAGAATCGAGAGCCCAGAAATAACCCTATGCATATATGGTCAACTAATATTTGACACAGGGGTCAAGAATACTCAATGGAGAAAAGATATCCTCTTCAATAAATAGTGCTGGGAAAATGGCATATTCACATGTCAAAGAATAAAGCTGGATTCCTGACTTACACTCAACAAAAATCAATTTGACATAGATTAAAGACTTAAATGTGGGGCACCTGGGTGGCTCAGTGGTTGGGCATCTGCCTGTGGCTCAGGGCGTGGTCCCGGGGTCCCGGGATTGGGTCCCGCATCAGGCTCCTCATGGGGAGCCTGGTTCTCCCTATGCCTATGTCTCTGTCTCTCTCTCTTTCTGCGTCTCTCATGAATAAATAAAATCTAAAAAAAAAAAAAAAGACTTAAATGTAAGACTGGAAACTATAAAACTCCTAGAAGAATACATAACAACAAAGCTCCTTGACATGGGTCTTGGCCATGAATTCTTGGATGTGACACTCAAACCACAGACAACACAATCAACAAGAAACTAGCAGATTACATCTCACTGGAAAGCTGCACACCAAAAAAAAAAAAAAAAAAGAAAGCTGCACACCAAAGAAACCGTCAACCAGGTGAAAAGATAACTTACAGGATGGGAAAAATATTTGCAAACCGTATGTCTGTCAAGGGGTTAATATGCAAAATATATAAAGAACTCATACAGCTCCATAGCAAAAAGGCTAACCGTTCAATGTAAAACTGAGTAAAGGATGTGGATAGACATTTTTCTAAAGAAGAGGTACAAATGGCCAATAGAGAGATGAAAAGTGCTCCAAACCAATAATTATCAGAGAAATGTGTGGGGAACCACCTGCGGAGCCTATCTGAGAACTGAATCTCGTAGTCCTCAGCACACTGGGGACATGGGAGATCCTGAGTCAGCACACTGACTCTTGACCACCTTGTTCTCCAGATACAGCTCCTCTGCTCCCCACCCCCTCCTCTGAGTCAACCGCCTATTCTTTTACCCTTTGAAGTAAACATGTTTTTCTCTGCTTCTCAAAGTTAATAATTCCTATAGCCAATCTGCTAATTCTCTTAATAAAAACTGGAGGAGACAGAGCCTCGGGGTCGGAGTTCGAGTCTGCTTTGAGTCCGAGTCCGAGTCTGACTCTCGGTCCCCCTGTCCCCCAGATTAAAATTCAGCAAGACTCCCGAGTCTTTCTTCATATCGTAGCCTCCGACTATCCTGGATCTGCGGCAGAAATGCAAACCCAAACCACAATGAGGTATCACCTCACACCTGTTAGAATGCCTAGTATTGAAAAAACAAGAGATAAAAATGCTGGCTTGGATGTGGAGAATAAAGAAATCATGGGGCACCTGGGTGGTGCATTTGGTTGAGCATCCAAACTCTTGGTTTCAGCTCGGGTTGTAATCTCAGGGTCCTGAGATGGAGACCTGAGTTGGGCTCCACGCTCAGCACAGAGCCTGCTTAAGTTTCCCTCTCTGCCCACCCAGCGCACTCTCTCCCTCTCAAATAATTAAATCTTTAAAAAAAAGAAAGAGGGGCACCTGGGTGGCTCAGTCAGTTAAGTGTCTGCCTTTGGCTCAGGTCATGATCCCAGGCTCCCTGCTCAGTGGGGAACCTGCTTCTCTCTCAAATAAATAAATAAAATCTTAAGGAAAAAAAGAAAAAAGAAATCCTGTACACTTTGGCACAAATGTATATTGGCACAGCACTATTGAAAACAGTATGGAGGGGCACCTGGGTGGCTCAGTTGGTTATGCATCTGCCTTTGGCTCAGGTCATGATCCTGGGGTCCCGGGATGGAGCCCCGTGTCAGGCTCTCTGCTCAGTGGGGAGTCTGCTTCTCCCTCTCCCTCTGTCCCTCCCCTTGCTCGTGCTCACTCTCTCTCAAATAAATGAATACAATATTTTAAAAAAATGTATGGAGATTCCTTAAAAACTTAAAAACAGAACTACCATATGATGCAGACATTCCACTTCTGAGAATATATCTGAAAGAGATAAAAACACTATGTCAAAGACATATCTGCACCCCATGTCCATAGCAGCATTATTTACAATAGCCAAGATATGGATACAACCCTAAGTGTCTTTTTTTTATAAAGATTTTATTTATTTATTCATGAGAAACACACACACACACACAGAGGCAGAGACACAGGCAGAGGGAGAAGCAGGCTCCATGCAGGATGCCTGACGTGGGACTCGATCCCGGGTCTTCAGGATCACATCCTGGGCTGAAGGCGGCACCAAACTGCTGGGCCACCCGGGCTGCCCCCCTAAGTGTTTTTGATGGATAAATGGATCAAGAACACACACACACACACACACACACACACACACACACACACCTACACACACCCGAATATTATTCAGCCATAAAAAAAGGAGAAAACCCTGCCATTTGTGACAACATAGATGGATCTTGAGGGCATTATGCTAAGTGAAATAAGCCAGAGAAAGACGCACATGGTATGATCGCACTCATACATGGAATTGGAAAAAGCCTCCTAAATATATAGAAAAAGACGTAAGATTTGTGGTTATCAGAGGTGGAGATTTGGGGAGGGAGAAAAAACTGGAAGATGTTGGTGAAATGGAACAAACATCCAGTTATAAGATAAATAAGTGCTGGGGATATATTGTGCAACATGATGACTCTAGTTAATACTACTGTGTGATATAAATGAAAGTTGTTAAGAGGGTAAATCCTAACAGCTCCCTTCACAAGGAAAACACGGTTTTCTTTTTGTATCTATATGAGATGCTGGATGCCAAATAAGCTTATTCTGGTAATCCTTTCATGATACATGGAAGTAAAAGTATTATGCTGTATCCCATATGAGCCGCTGCGTGTCAGTTATATCTCAAGAGAACTGGAGAAAAAGAGAGGGAAAGAGGGAGAGAAGAAATAAGTTTCCTTTTTTAAAAAATTTTATTATTTATTCATGAGAATACACAGAGAGGAGATAGAGAGAGAGGCAGAGGGAGAAGCAGGCTCCATGCAGGGAGCCCGATGTGGGACTTGATCCGGGGTCTCCAGGGTCATGCCCTGGGATGAAGGCAGGCGCTAAACTGCTGAGCCACCCGGGCCGCCCAGAAATAAGTTTCCAATAGCAGGAATAAAAGAAGAGATTTCACTAGAGACCCAGCAAATATGAAAGAAATGATAAAGCAATATTACATTCAATTCCACATATATAAATGCAACAACTCGGAAATGGATTGATTATCCAAAACCTATAAACTGCCAAAACTCACCCAAGGTGAAGTAACATGCAGAGTTCACTACCGTTCACAGAAATTGAATCAGTTGTTAAAAACTTTGACGAAAATCCCAGATGGTATCAATGGTGAATTCCACCAATTATCGACAGGAAAAACGCATGCATGCACAAATTCTACACAATTTCCTCCAGAAAACAGAAGCAGAGGAAACACTTGCAAGTGATTTATGAGGCTAGCATTTCACTGACACCAGGAAAACTACTGACCAATAATCTTTCTCATCACAAGTACAAAATTCCTCCACAAAATACCAGCAATGGAATCCAGCAATATTCAGAGAAAATACACCACGATCAAGTGGGTCAGCACAGGAAAGCAAGGGTGGTTCAATAACTGAAACCCAAGCGACATAATCGCCAGATTTAGAATATAACTGGTTAATCAATGTCATCTCCAGTTTAAGATGAAAGAGTAAAAAGAAGAATAAGGGGCACCTGGGTGGCTCAGTGGTTGAGCATCTGCCTTTGGCTCAGGTTGTGATCTCAGGGTCCTGGAATCGAGTCTTGCATCGGGCTTCCCACAGGGATCCTCCTGCTTCTCCTTCTTATGTCTCAGCCTTTCTGTGTCTCTAATGAATAAATAAATAAAATCTAAAAATAAAAATAAAAATTGAAAATAAATAAGAATGAGAGACTCAATGCTACACCTACCAAAATTCCAATGGCATTTCTCAGTAACAGAAAAACAATCCTAGGGATCCCTGGGTGGCTCAGTGGTTGAGTGTCTGCCTTCACCTCAGGTCGTGATTCAGGGGTCCTAGGACCGAGTTCTGCACTGGCTCCCCATGGGGAGCCTGCTTCTCCCTCTCCCTATGTCTCTGCCTCTCTCTGTGCCTGTCATTAATAAATAAATAAAATCTTTTTTTTTAATAAGAAAGAAAAACAATCCCAAAATGCATCTGGAACAACAGAAGACCTTGAACAGCCAAGGCAACCTTGAGGAAGAACACAGTTGGAGGTACCAAAGTTCTTATTTCAAAACACAGCACAAGGCTATGTAGTAGTCAGTCAGTATGGTACGGACAGAAAGACAGACACAGACCAATGGAACAGAGTAGCAGCCAGAAATAAACCCAATGTGTATAAAGTCAGCTGAGCTTGATGAGGACACCAATGATACACCATGGGGAAAGGACAGTCTTTTGACAAATGGCGCCGGGAAAACAGGATACCCAAGTGTAAAAGGATGAAGCTGGACCCTATGCTACACCACACACGAAAATCAACCCAAAGAGGGCTGAATTTTAAATATAAGACCCGGCACTGTAAAACTCCTGAAAGGAAACATAGAGGAAAAGCTGCATGGCATTGGTCTTGGCAATGATCTCGTGGAAACGACACCAATGGCACAGGCAAGAAAAGCAAAAACTGCCACGTGGGACGACTTCAAACTTAAAAGCTTCTGCACAGCAAAGGAAACCACCAACAAAGCCAAAAGGCAATCTCCAAAATAGGAAACCACATATCTGATAAGGGGTTGATTTTCAATATTTCTAACAAGCATTTCTAACTCAACAAATAGCCAGAAAACAAACAAACCAATGTAAAAATGGGCAAAGGATGCAAATACACATTTCTTCAAAGAAGACATACAAATGGCCAAAAGGCATATGAAAAGTTGTGCCACATCACTAATCATCGGGGAAAGGCAAGTCAAAATAGCAATGAGATATCTCCCCACACATGAGAGGATGGTTATCGTCAAACCAAACAAACAGAAGATCACAAGTGTGGGTGGGCATGCAGAAACCTGGAACCCTTGCCCACTGTCAGTGGGAATGCAAACTGGTGCGGCCACGATGGAAAGTACTATGGAGGTTCCTCAAAAAACTGAAATTAGGGGTTCAAGTGTCTGCCTTCAGCAGAGGTCATGATCCCAGGGTCCTGGGATCAAGCCCTGCATTGGGCTCCCTGCTCAGCGGAGAGCCTGCTTCTCCCTCTCCCTCTGCTGCTCCTCCCTGCTCAGTGCTCACTCTATCTCATGTGCGCTCTCTCTCTCTCTCTCTTTCAAATAAATAAATAAATAAATAAATAAATCTTAAAAAAAACAACAACCCTGAAATTAAAACTGTTATAGGTTCCTATTCATCTCTGGGTACCCCCTTTCAAAGCAACAAGATCAAAAAGACAAAAAAACCTTCCATATCTTCCAGCAATCCCACTGCTCGGTATATGTCCAAAAAACCTGAAATCAGCGTCTCAAAGAGATGTCTGGAGTCACGTATTTATTGCAGCATTAATCACACACAGTAGCCAGGATAATGGAAACCACCCAACTGTCAATCAACAGAGGAATGGATAAGGGAAGTGTGGCACATATATACAATGGGATATTATCAGCTGCACAAAAGAGAAGGATATCTTACCATCTGCAGGCCGGGTGCTGTGGATTAAAGAAGCAGGACAGACAGCGCTGCCTCTTACTCCGTGCCTTCCATGTGCCAGGTAATATCAGCTAGGTGTTTCCCATCTATCGTCTCCTGCAGGTCTCCCAACAAACGTCGAGTAGGCAGAGTTACTGTCCTTCTACCAGGAGGACTTTGAGGCTGAAGGAGAGAGGCTGAAAGAGCAGGGTGTGACCTGGAATCCAGTGTGAGTGTAAACTGAATTCTGGGGTGGAAGGAGGGGAGTTTGGAGATGAATGCAGACACAGGGACACAGACCGCTCCAATGCCATATGGCAGCAATGAAGTGTCACATGCTCTGGTACCTGGCCCTGCACCCCCACCCCCACCCCTGCGCCAGAAGTGGCCCCTAGCTATCTGAGGCTAGAACTGGAGTGAACTGAATTGATGCACAGGATGGAAGATTATGTATACTTGTGTACATCATCGTGTGTACATTCCATCGTGGAGACCCACGATGGAAAAGCCAGCCTCCTGGTGAAGGGTCATCTATGCGCGATGCAAAGAATGAGAAGAGTGTGGCACAGAAGGAGAGTCTCTATGGCAGAACTGAGACATCTGATGCTGTCTTTAGGTTCTTGGCTGCAGCTCATATGACGTGAAGCGTGACCTGCAACCTACCCCATGGCAGTATCAGTGGTGGTAGATAGGGAATGTGCCATGCCCAATTCTCTGAACCATCCTTGCATTACTTCGTTACATACTCAGAAATGCAATCTTGTTTGGTATTGTTATTACGAGGAATAATAAACCTATTTCACAGGAGAGTACAGTAAGGCAAAGAGGGCCAGGCCAAGTAAATTTCTCAAGAGGACATGACTGCAAGTGGCTGAACTGGGTTGGAAGGAAGGTTATCCAGGATCAGAGCTTGTGTCCTTACTACACAGCATGGCTCCCACAAACCAACAGATAACCAAATCCCATGATGCTCACCATATCAGGATGTCTGCTTTGTGCTGTGAGTAAAGAGGAACCCCCTCCTCAAGTGGGCTTAGGCACAAAGGCAATGCACAGTCACACAAAATGAAATCAGAAGGCAGGGTGGGCGCACGCGGGTCACACTCTGGGATCCAGTGATGCCAGCAAGGACACAGGCTCTTTCCAGCTCTGATCTGGCCTTTTCTGAAATAGATGTTCCAGGACCAACATCCAGATAGGGCAATGTTCAAGTGCAGAAAGAGGCTCTCTAATCCTGCACCTCTCCTATGAACAAGGAAGTCTCCCAGAAGTCTTCCAGCAAACATTCTCTTCCTTTCCCACTGGCCAGCGTGGGCCACACCCCCATCCCTCAGTCAGGAGGGAGTGGGAGGTGACGCCACATCTGTCCTGCATGAATGGATTGGGAAAGTAACGGCTGTGAGGAACACCTTCGCCTCATATTCGTTCTGGGGGCTCATGCAGCGTTTCTACCAGAAAGCCTTCTTCACCCACTTTCCTAACATCCTGGACAGCAGGCCTTCCCCTGAACTTCCACAACACCCTGCATTGCCCCTATCCCAGCCTCAGCCCCACCCAGACATCAGAGGCGGATTATTTGTATCACTCACTAGTCCATGAGCTGACACAGTCAGAGATTTTGTCTTGTTCACCCATCAGAGCCTTAACCCCAGCGGGCATTCACAAATACCTACCAAATGGAATAAAGGAGAATGTGAGGTCCTTCCTAAACATCTCATTTGGTGTATCAACCCTGCAGAATCTATTTTCTCCATTGTCCCAAAGAAGAAAATGCTGGCATGGTGGGGTTAAGTGACAGCACAAGGCCTCACCTCCCGCAAGAGAAGAACCCCAGCCCAGGTGCATCCTGACTCCAGATGTATGGAGTGGCAATACCTCTCTGGATTATCTGTGATCCCCACAGTCTAACCTACAAAGTTAGCCCTAGGGAGTGAGCTCAGGCTTCACGAGGAGGCGACCTTTCAACAAAGATGTGAACGGGGAGAGAAGCCTGACAAGCAGACATCTGGGGTCAGGACTTTCCAGACAAGAGGGAAACAGCTGGGAAGAAGTGTATGAAGCAGAGGCTGCCAGGAGGTTGGGCCACTGGGGGCAGGGGCAGAGAGTGAGAGCCTCACAGGAAGTGGGGAGAGCAGAGGGTGACAGGCTTCTACTCAGCCAGCTGGACCCCAAAGGACACCCACGGATCACAGATGCTGAGTGACAACCTCTATCAGGCTGTAAGTCAGGCAGAGGAGGGACACGGAGAAGACCATTCAGAGAGAGGCAGGTTTGGGCAAAGGGCTGGAAGGACAGTGAGGAGGAGCGCCTCCTTCCGAGGCTGACAGCATTCATCTGCACTGACACCCCCTTCACCTGGTGCCCACATCCCTGTCTCCAAGGGCAGCTGTGCTCTAGCCACAGCATCACACACTTAATTAGCAGTCTGGATTCACTCAACAGCCCACCTCTTGGACAGGTCATTGTGCGCACCTACTATGTGCACTGGTAACTTTTGGTACTTGGAAAACATTCTCTGAGCTGACTGATGTTCCAAGGATCTTGACCCACGTTCCACCGTGAGATCACAACTGTGACTAATGAATGGGGCAACAGAGTGACCCACACAATTAAAATACCTGTGTAACCTCCTTTTTGTAAGCATCTGCAATTTAAGTTGGTACAAAAGATGCAATCTTCCTCCACCTCCCAAAAAGAATCAGAATACAGAGATGTCTTGTTTACGCCATTCCCCCGTGTCATTTTTTTTTAAAAGGTTTTACGTATTTATTCATGAGAGACACACAGAGAGAGGCAGAGGCATAGGCAGAGGGAGAAGTAGGCTTCCCACAGGGAGCCCGATGCAGGACTCGATCCCAGGACCCTTGGGATCATGACCTGATGCAAAGGCAGATGCTCAACCACGGAGCCACCCAGGTGCTCCACCCTCCACGTCATTTGTAAGAGAGAAATAACTGGCACAATAACTACCCTTTATCATGAAGTTATAATGTCACCTTGGGTCAAGGTCCTTCACTCATTGAAGAAACATGTTCTAAGCACCACCTCAAACCATGTGTCTGTTTACTGAACACGGATTGGGGACGCAGGGACGAGTTAGCTATAGCCTGCCAGCAGATAGCCACCACATGTCCTGTGAGAAGAGTGATGGCGGAATTTAAGTCATGGTACCTCAGGTACACAGAGGAGGGCATCTTACCCCTACCTACCTGTACGTGCGTGTGTTTGGTCAGGACCACTTCTCAGGGGTCAGGATGCTGAGGCGGTAGGCACTCCGATCACCCACATTTTACAGACACGCAAGCTCAAGAACCGAGAGATTCCCCACAGGTAGAGCCAGATTTCAATCCTTGGTCTACTGAGCTCCAATCCACCATTGCAGTTCGGCCAGCTCCACAACCGTGATGCGGCCACTGAAAGTACTTCCTCTGCCTCTGATTGTCGCTCAGTTCATATCTGATAAACAGAACGAGACTGGTGGAGACCTAATTTGTGGGGTGGGGTTGACCCCAAAAGTCTCTCTATTAAGACAAAGGATCTCTCTGCGGGAACCCTGGAAGCTGAGGTCCTGCTTGGCTGTCGGCTCTGAGGCAAGCCTTCCATGCTAAGGGACTCCAGATCTGTTGCTTCAGGGCAGCTCCTCACAGGGCAGAGGCAGAGTCTTAGAACCTTTGGGGGTTGCTTTATACCCTGCTGGGTGCCTGCATTTCAAGGTGGACATGGTGTTGGGACCATGATGACTATGGAATCATGGAACAGTATCTGCATTTCAGCACCTGAAACACAACCCCGCTGTGTCACTGTGAGTGCAAAGACTGGCTTTGGAGTCAGGCAAAAAGGAGGTGTGCTTCCCAGATCCACCCTCTCCTGCTTCAGCAACCTAACGCCTTTCAGTTTGTTTTCCTGTCTACAGAAGGTGGGCTTTGACACTTACCAAAGACCTGAGTCTTTGGGGAATCAAACTGTATATACCCCGCACACCTTAGTTCCTCAAGCTAGGCTGCAGGGAGAGCCCATCACACCGTGCCCTGTGTTAGGGACACGCCAGCGACAGAGGGAAGTATGCCAGGCGCCTAGGAGTCTAGTTCCACCCTCTGGCCGGGCTTGGGGGTTGGGGTAGTGCTGGTTGGATGAGTGGTTCCATCTTTTCTTTTGTCCAATGCACACACTTCATCTCATACCGAGGTGTGCTGTGTTCAGAGGGGTTGTACTGAGTGAGGTTAATCCTCACAGTTGAGCCTATGGCATGTTGAACCAGCAGTGGGTTCACACTCTCCACTGGACGCTGTAGGAACCGACATAGTTTTCTCCAGGGGTTGCTGACACCTGGTAGGGGCCCCTAGGGAGCCATATGAAGGCACTGTCAGACTCCCTTGGAGAGTTCCCATAGGTGCAGGCAGCTAGCCTCCTTGATGGCCACAGCGACTAATAAATCCAACCCGCTGTAAAGGAAAGACCAGTTACAATCCTTCCTCTTGTCCTAACAGAAAACTCCAATGGCACTTCACAGTGGAAAAATGAGCTCATCAAGACAAAGTCCAAGGGAGGCAGCTGAAGGGCTGCTTAATTTCCTGGGTCACAGGTGCCATAAAGTGACATAATCTTTCCATGTTTCTGTTTATCCCTCCTCACTGGAAGGTAGGACCCCTAGGCATCAGGAAAGTGTGTGCCACATTCCAAACTCCGAGTTCAAATGCATCACAGGCGCCACATAAATTGAGGTATGATCTTTGCTGTGTGTAATCCTATTCTATGCAATCCTATTCTTTTCCAGAGAAACTGGGCTGTCCGCTTGCATTTCCAATTAGCTCACTGGGAACCAGAGTAAAATATCTGCCAATTTGGGGAATTTATAATGAAGTCTCCATCACTTCTATTCAGTAAAAAGTTCTGTGAACAGTGCCTTTTCATCCAGGTACTCCTCAGGTTAAATGGAAATTGCTCTCTACTGAACCTGACAGCTGAACATAGGTAGGAATCAGGCAAATGAAGTGAATGTTCGATCTACAGGGGATGGCATGTGCGGGGCTGGGGAAATGAGAGGCAGGGAGAAGAGAGTCCACTGGCCATCTACTGAACAGGAAGAGGTTGACGGGGGCTGGAATGTGGAGTGGTGGTGGAGCAGGAGGCGGTCTGCTGAGGATGAGGCTTTGGAGGGTAGGGAGTAAGGAAGGGGACTGTGCTCAGTCCGGGAGGCTGGACGTTATCCTAAGAACAGCAGGAAGCCCCTGCAGAGTTTTGAGCAGGGTAGACGAGACCAGATTAGGATTTGAGAAAGGTCCCTCAGGCAGTGGGATGAAAAAATCTGTGGCCAAGGGTTAAGATTGGTGGTAATTATCAAGCAGAGATGAGGTCATCTGGACTAGGGAATTAACCATAGTGATGGAAGAACTAAGTGTCAAGATCTTATTTAGAAGGGTGGAGGAGGTTGGATTGGCCGGGCTTGGTGATTGAGCGGATGGTGAGAGAGGCAGCAGGGAAGGATGGCTTTAAGGATGCCTGGCCTAAGCAGCTGGGTAGAAGGTTGCTTTTCACTGAGTTTGGCAACACCAGAGGACATGGAGATGCGTGGGGAGTGGGGGTGGGCACGTTCAGTTTTGGAGATGTTGTGTATTCTTAGCCCGTGGGACGACTGACTGTTAAGTAGTCACTCAGTACCCCCAGTGAACTGGGGGAGCTCTCCTAGCCTCTCTGTGCCTGGGATGCCTCATTTGGAATAGAAGAATGATAGCAAAAAATTAGGAAAAACAGCTAATTTCGGTTTCATGTCCTCTAGGATAATGTTCTCCCTTTGCACAGCAGAGTGCTGTTTTATAGTTAAGTACTCCCTAGGGAAATGGGCCCCTCTCTACTTATCCATATATTCATTGGTTTGTTTAACTGCCTTGTGTGTTTTCAGCATTCAGCATGCATTGCCAGTGCTAAAAGAAAAACAATGAATTCAAAGCAACCTGTTTTATCACACGTGTGCCGTAGGTTAGCCCATCAGCCTGTCTCTCAGAGATTCAGCCCCCTTCAGACCCTCCAGTCTTCTTCCTGTAGCCTCACCCCCTCAGGGGTGGCAGGTGAGACTTTGGGACCTACTTTCTCCAACACTTGCCTTCGTTCTGAAGTCCTCTCCAGTGTCCCAAAGAGTGGCTAGCACTTGAGTGCAATCTGATTGTGAGCTGCCAGTTGTCTCAGGCAGCATGTAGTTTAGGAGAGGACAGAGCCAGATGTGTGGGTCTGGAAACCAACAGGGTGTGCATGCATAGCCAAAAGGTGATGAAGCCATCCATACGGAGATCTGAAATCAGGGCCCCACCGCTTATTCCTTGTGTGACTTTGGGCAGGTCACTTAACCTCTCTCTGGTCAGTTTCCTCACTTGTAAGATGAGGACCATGATCCTATGCTTCCTTCATTTAGATCAGGAAAATACTACCTTTTAAAAACCATAAAGTGCTCTTCAAGTATGGATAATAAGTTCCAGGGCTAAAAAGAGATCTCTGCTTATCTGGATATCTGTTTGCACAGGCACGAAAGTCACCAAGCCCATTTTTTACTCTGTACACAATATTGAACTTCACCTGAGCCCTGAAAAAAGCCACAGTAAAAAAAATCTCTGTAGGCTCTCGTGTTCCAGAAATAGCTTATCGCAAAGGAATACTCTTGCCCTTATAACTGCGAGGAGGTTTGCTGTTCACTCTTCGTCCTACCTGCCCTAAGTCTCTCGGGCGACTCCTGGGTTCACGTGTGACAAGGCCAAACACAGACCCTCCTCCTCTGGCTGAAGGGCCAGACACAGTCCCTGCAGCTCCCTGCTGTCTCAGGAATAGCACTGTGATCAAAAGTCCATTCTCCTGAAACTAGCTAGACACGGAGAGAGACATTTATGCCGTCATTCTTTGGTTCACGGAGTCCCTGTTCGGCTGAGACTAATCCTGAATGCAGAAACACTCCCACCTTAAATCTCCCCACTACAACGTGTCTACTCATCCCCATGGAGAGACGGCAAAACCACCCTGCCGAAGACAGTCTAGACACTCTCATCTTCAGATCCGGGCTGCTCTACGGATCGCAACAGCCTTAACAGACAAGCTCTCTACTAGTATGGGTTTTGTCTTTACTACTGTGCATGTAGAGCCCATGCAAAAAAAAAACCTAGTAAGAAAAAATCAGTTAACAGGTACTGCTCACGCGTGCGCGCTACAAGGGACGCCATCACGTGGTCACGGAGACCTTCCGTACTGGCCCCCCTCCACGCTCAGCACCACGTGCATGGTCCGCGATGTCACCTGCACCGCCCGGAAACTCTCCCTACGACCTCAGGAAGCATTCGCCCTGGGCCGTCACTCAGGAGCGCCGCCGTGGGGGCGGGCTCAACCTTCTCGATTCCACGGGTGCTTACGTCGCGGGTTCCAAATACCGCGAAGATCCCACCGTGCTCCGGGCCACTCCCGTCTCCCTCTCCGTCCCGCGCAACCTGAGGAAGGCTAAATTTAGAGAACCCGGCTTCTTCACCGGGTCCCATCTCTATGACGTCACGGGCAGTCCCGCAGCCCCTCCTCCCGTGGGCCGTGTACACGCCTCTCTAGGAAGCCGGGAGGACTTCTCTTGGTGGACTTAACCCTTCCGTTCTTGAGGGCGCGTCACCGCCAGGGCTAAGGACTGGAGGGGGTGCACTGGAGGCGGGATGGCGGGAACCCGATCCCAGGGAAGAAGGAGCGAAAGCGAGGGCCTAAGAGTGAGAGAGGGAGAATCTCCCTAGAACAAGCCGGGTGCGCGTTAAGTGTCGCAGGACCAGCGTCCTCTCTGGCCACGCGTGACCGGTGCTGTCGGAAAGAATAGATGTTTTTCGCACAAGCCCTATCTCTGCAGTATCAGAATTGCGGCTTGACAACCTACGTGTGGCGTATTTCTCTTTCTCTAATTACCGTTGCCAGTTTTGGCAGAGACGAGATTGAGACTTCTAATGGGCATCGGCTTAGACTCCAGGACACGACTGGGCTCCAGTCAGTGTTCCAGAGATTCAGATAAGAGTCTGTTTCCTTGGCATTGCCTCCTGCATTTCTGTATGGAACCATCAGAGAAATTCTGTGTAGGAGAGAGGTGTGTGTGTGTGTGTGTGTGTGTGTGTGTGTGAGAGAGAGAGAGAGAGAGAGAGAGAACATGTGACACAGGAACAGACATGCTTTTGATAGGCTCTGTGATTCCCACACTGGTTAGGATTATTTAGACCGTTGTAATCAGATTACAAGCTGCAGTGTATGAGATGTGGAGAAAGAAGGCATTTTTGGTTGTCCAGTCCTGGAATATGGCCCATCCTGACAGTAGACATATCGTGTGATCAGAAATTTGGTTTTATAATTAATCACAGGATTCCATTTACATTTCCAATACAATTTCCTTATACTGAGTACTCTGGGGTGGGTGTGTGTGTGTGTGTGTGTGTGTGTGTGTGTGTGTCTGTGTGTTAGGGCTTTTTTTTTTCTTTTCTTTTTGCTTGTCTTGTCAAAAACGTAAAGTTGAATGTCCTTTCTTGTCTGAGCCTCTCAAGATACCAGCAATAGAGAGAGAAAGGATAGAAATTTTTTAAAAGATTCCACATTTTAAGGAGACTTGCAACAACTCCTTATGAAAGGCAAGGTCTCTTACCTGGAACCTCTTGGGATTCAGTAAAATGTTTTTGTGAAAGCGCTGTTTCTGCTGTTTTTATTTGGATATTGACTATATTTCAATCTGCACTTGAGATTTGCATGATATAGGTAAGTTACAGCCCTGGATTGGGAGAACCCAACCCCAAGGAAGGGTCTGAGGGAGGCCAAACACAGAGTCAACGGTGGAGACAAGGAAGCCAGGTGATTGGGAGCTGGAATGGTTGAGTTCAGTCAGTCAACCCAGATCAAGCTCTGTCTTTCTGGACAGTTGTCAGACTGAAACACTGGGTAGAGGTCACAAACACCTCAGGTCTGAACTCTGGTGTGTGACCAAGTCTCTCAGTCGGGATATAAACTCCAACTTGGCTCAAGTTTCAGTGCCTGCCTCACAGCACCAAAGACAAAGGAGACCTCACTCCAGGACCTGGATCTCCCTCCAGATCGGAGGCATCACGCCCTGGACACAGACTCCCAACTACCTCATGGACCCCACACTATGGCTCGCAAAACCCAAACTATCCCAAGAACAGACTGAGGGAAGCCAACCACTTAGACTCAATGGCCCAGACAAGGAAGCCAGATTGTTAGGAGCTGAAGTGGATGAGCTACAGACTCAGGAAAGGGCAGCTAGGAGACCTCAAGGCATTGCACATACAAGATCAAACAACCCACAGAACTCAAACTCCGGGGAACTCAAGAAATGAGGAGAGACCCGAAGCAGCTCAGAGACGATGAATTCTAAAATACAGACCCACATGCATTTTAGCAACCTAAGAACATGCAACATAGAAACTTAACAGCTCACAGACCTCACACCCCGCATGTCGATACCACACAATCACAGAGCTCACAATGCTGCATGCAGACACACAAGCAGCACAGGGCACCCGTACTGTGAACACAGAGCTTGCTCCAAACCTCCTGCCCTGTGACAAATAACCTTTGTGGCCTCACAACCTAGAGGATGGGCCTCCAGGAGCTCAAATATGCCAACCTCGACAGAGACCCTCAGGAGTGCTCAAACCCTAATTACTGAAATACATCATGGGAACAGCCCCAGACACCTTACATTCTGCACACTGCACCCAAAAGAGTTCCGATACCACATACATTTGGAGAGAGCCCTTAAATAGCCCGGAGAACTCTCACTTGGACACACAACACCTCACAGCTCAGTGATCTCATGCACCGCACACACCCTCACACAGTTCAGATACCTCAAATCGCGGACAGACCCCAAACCAGTTCAGAGAAATGACATCTTGGTTTTCAACACAAAAAGTCAGCCCATACAGGACACATGCTAATGAGAGACGCAATGAGGTCTCACCCAGGCCCTGAGTGAGACGCAGAGACTGAAAGGCAGAATTCCAAGAGCCTTTCTGGAACACAGGTGTCTCCACATTATTAGCCCCTAACCCAGTGCGCCCCTCAAGGCAACTGAGGAACTTCCTTTTCCAAGGGAAGGATGCCCCCAAGATTTTGCCATCATTGGCTGTTTCTGGACACTGACACAGCTGCAGCATGCCCAGGCAACACTGAAGAGGGCAGCCCCCAGGCCTGACACACAGTAGAGGCTTCCACCCATCAAAATGGGGCTATCTTCTCGGTTTGAAAGGTTCATACCATCCACAGGAGACTCATGCTGTCCTTAAGGCCCCAGAGCCCTCCTGCTGAGTGGAAGCTGTGGGAAAAGTGGAGCAGGACAGTCCCACGCTGCTCAGGGTAGACCCAGCCCTGCCTCCAGCCTTGTGGAAGGTCTGGCCCATATCCTGTTCACCCTGAACACAGTGCTTGCTGTAGCCCTCTCAGCTCCTAAAGCTTGGAGGCACTGCAGCCACCTGGTTTTCCCAGTGTCCACCTGACCCCGAACAGAAGGACACCTTCAGCCGGCAGATCCTTTGCAGCCAGTGAATACCAGTGGGGGAAGGAGATGGTGAAGGGGTTTACGTTGCCCTGCCAGGCAGACATGCCACAGACCACATACCATACCACCGAGGGACGCCCCTGTCCCAACCCCCGCCCCCCCCCATCCCCAAAGAGGAAACCTGTCCCCTCCTCTCAATGCCTAATTCTGGTTTAAAAGGGCAGGTGGCACGAGGGCCTCTACAGTTCCTGCCGGACTTTGTCCAAACTCTGAAGCACATTCATTTCCCCCTTCTTCTCCCACCATGAGGCCAACAACCAGAGCAGGGCTATTTGCTCATGGGCAGTAGCCACTCAAGGCTGTGGAATTTGAGGGCAGAGGCTGATGTGGGCTCGACTTGTACACCTTGTCCTCCTCAGCGGACACACACACTGGGCCACTTCTGAGGCCATGGTGGATTTTCAGTCCCCCAGGATCACAGGAACCCAGTCTTGCTTCAGCAGCCTTTCAGACACAGGTGTGAATACAGTCAGGGTTTAAGGACTGGCTGGTGAGAAGTTCAGGGACTTGAGAACCCACCTATGTCTTACTTATCTACCCTCACCCAAACATCTCCCCTATCTAATGCTTAAAGTCCCATCATCGAAGCATTCACTTCTTTGGGATGAGTAGTTCACCGTCTGGTTCCCTGTAGAAACCTGGCCTGGAGTATGTCACGAGCTCTCTGAAATGTCTCTGCCCCTCTAGGACCTACATGGTGTCTGCTGGGCACATAACAGGACACCGGAGAAAGATTTAGTGATTTGTTATTGGGCTCTGATATCCACATCGTGGCCAGTACCCACAGTCCCATTGTTCAAAAACGTAACAGGAAGATAGACTAGAGGATACAACAAAAGCCAGTGATCCCACTGACCTGGCTAGTATCTTCAGCCCCTTTTGTGGACGAGTGGCTGGAGTTTCCAGAGCAGGATTCCAAACCCTCCACTTTCACCTCCACTCTTCCAAGCCCCACTTCTGCACTCATAAACTCTTTTGAGGACACCCCCACCTCCAGCCAGTGGGGGTTCTCTCCCCTGGAAGATCCTGGTAAGCAATCCCATCTTGACCAATCAGATCTAGTGTTGCCCTTAATCCCTGCCCTGCTCACCCATTAGGGAACCTTTCATGTGCTCCGCTGCCATCTTCCCCGGTCCCCACTTGATTAGAATCTGTGGAGCTGACGAGTTGAGGCCAGAAGTTGGATGATGGTGACCTCAGGAGAGGTGGAGGTCCTTGCATGCCGGTGAGCTCCCCTGCACCCTGCACCCAACGGTTGGTTTGGGAATACAAGGCTCCCTCACCCCTAGCTGTACCTCCCAGAGAGGACTGCTGCTTCTGGGCCTCTCAGTGGGACACCCTAGTACGGGAAGGTACCTACTGTCCACTGCTCCTCTACCGAGCTTTCACCTGCTCCTGTCACGCCACACTCTGGCAGTTTGCCCAGACAGGGTCACATCATTCCCAGCTCCCCTCCTCCCCGAGATACACCTAAATGGGTAGTGGATTGTTCTATCCTGGTCTCGCCACTCTTAAAATCCCCACAGGCATCATTCCGGCTGCAGATTCCAAGATCTTGTAGAGAGCCTGGATAAGGAAACCAGCCTGCTGTCAACAGCCCCTGCTGCACGATGGGGCGCTGAGGATGCCAGCAAAGGGGCATTTGTTACCCCAGCCCCCCTGAGGGAAGAAGCATGAAGGTAAAAGAACCTTGCAGACTCCAGGGTGGCATCTTCAAAATTTGACTCTACCCTGTCCCCATCCTCACTACAGTTTCGGCTTCATGAAAAGGAACACACATGGGTCTTCTGTGGTGCCTCCCCACCATTTAGAACAGTATCAGGTACACAAGTAGGTACTTCAGAGATGTTTCTGTAGCCAAAGGATTCTTTGATCCAGCAATTACCATGCTACAAACCGGTCTCCAAGAAATATTCACAGAGGCACAGAGCTGTGTATATAGAATGACAAGAGCAAATTTCTGGGGGGAAGATATCCTAAATAGCCATTGGTAGTCAACAACATTTGGAAGGGGAAATGAGAGATGTAAGTGTTCATATCCTACCATGGAGCTCCCCCTGGTCTTGAAACAGAATGAGAGGAGCAATTTTGTACTGGCCAGAGAGCTTTTATTTTATTATTTTTTATTATTTATTTTATTATTTATCATATAAATATATAATTTTTTTAAATTATATATATATATATAAATATATATATATTTTAAAAGGGGGTAGCATGTAAGAGGTCCCCCTAACTGTACACGTACATGTATATGCACGTGCAGTATGTCAATGCAGATAACGGGGACAAGAAGGAAACACCACCATATTAGGCCACAGTGCTTACCTCAGATGACCAAGCTGATGAAGGCAAGATTCAGACAGCTTTTTATGTCTTTGGGTGTAGCCAACTGTGTTTCTAAAAATGGCCAAAAACCTATCCAAAGGTACATGCTTTCCTTTAAATTTTTTTCATCTCATTGAGATGTAAGTCAGGTACCATCAAACTCACCCTTTTTCATTGTATATGCCACAATGGTTTGTTGTACAAACCGTCACCAATATCTAATTCCAGGAAAAAAACAAAAACAAAAACATACCATTGGCAGTCCATCCCCAATCCCATCCCAGGAACCTTGGACATTCACTTATCGGCTTCCTGTCTCCACAGATCTTCCAATCTGGATATTTCAAATAAATAGGATGATACATTACGTGGCCTTTGCATCTGGCTTCTTTCACTGAGCATAACGTGTTTAAGATTCATCTGGTATCACTACTCCATTCATTTTTATGACTGAATATTATTCTGCTATATAATCACCACATGTGACATATTCATTACATAGTTGGCATTTGGGTTGTTTGCACTCTTCGACTGTGGTGATTAATGCTGCCAGGAACATTTGTATACAAGTTTTTATGTGAGCTTATGACTTCACTTGTCTTCGACATATTACCTAGGAGTGGGATAACTGGGTCACACAGCAACTCTGATGAATTTTTTGAGGAGCTGCCAAACTGTTTTTCAAAGATGTGTCATTTTGCATTTCCACCAGCAATGTATGAGGATTTTGCACATCTTCCCCAACACTTGTTATTTTCATTTTTGAAATGCTATCCACACTAGTTGGGTGGGAAGTTGTAATTCATCATGCTTTCAATTTTTGTTTCCCTAATGACTAATATTTTTTGACACCTATTCATGTCCTTAAGAATACTGTTAGGTACATCTTTTTTTTTTTTTTTTTAAAGATATGTCTATTCAGACGCTTAGTCCATTTTTAATTGGGTTCTCTTTTCCTTTGAGCTTGTAAGAGTTCTTTCTACAATCTGAATACTGGGCCCTTATCATATACACAAATATATTCTCCCATTCCTTGGTTTTGTTCTTTCACTTTCTTTTTTCTAATGAAAGTTTTATTATTTTTTAAAGATTTTATTTATTTATTTGAGAGAGAGGGAGAGCATGAGTGGGGGAGAGGCAGAGGGAGAGCAGGGAGTCTGCTCAGCAGGGAGCCCACAGTGAGGTTTGATCCCAGGACCCTGAGATCATGACCTGAGCCAAAAGCAGACACTTCACCCACTGATCCACCCACGCTTCTTCACTTTCTTATGGTGTCCTTTAAAGCAAAATCTTCTCTAATTTTGATGAAGTAATTTTAATCTAATTTTTCATTTATTACCTGTCCCTTTGGTGTCCTAAGATTCCATCACCTAACCCAATGATACAAGTTTTTACTCCTATGTTCTTCTACAGAAGTTTCATTTTAGCCCTTATTATTCAATTTGATCCATTCTGACTTAATTTTTGTCTGTAGTATGAAGGTTGGATTCAAATTCATTACTTTATTTTTAAAAGATTTAATTTATTTATTCATGAGAGACAGAGAGAGAGAGGCAGGGAGAGAGGCAGAGGGAGAGGCAGAGGGAGAAGCAGACTCCCCACTGGGAGCCCGATGTGAGACTCGATCCCAGGACCCCGGGACAATGACCCAAGCCAAAGGCAGATGGCTCAACCATGAGCCACCCAGGTGCCTTTCAAATTCATTTCTTTAAATGTGAATATCTTTTTTAAAATTCCCCTGGCTATTCGGGGTCTTTTCTGATTCCACACAAATCTTAAAATAATTTGTTCTAACTCTCTGAAGAAAGTCCATGGTATTTTGATACGGATTGCATTAAACGTGTAAATTGCCCTGGGTAACATTGACATTTTCACAATATTAATTCTGCCAATCCATGAGCATGGAATATTTTTCCATCTCTTTGTGTCTTCCTCAATTTCTTTCAGAAGTGTTCTACAGTCTTTAGGGTATAGATCCTTTACCTCTTTGGTTAGGTTTATTCCTATGTATCTTATGCTTTTGGGTGCAATTGTAAATGGGATTGACTCCTTAATTTCTCTTTCTTCAGTCTCATTGTTAGTGTATAGAAATGCCATTGATTTCTGGGCATTGATTTTGTATCCTGCCACGCTACCAAATTGCTGTATGAGTTCTAGCAATCTTGGGGTGGAGACTTTTGGGTTTTCTATGTAGAGTATCATGTCATCAGCGAAGAGGGAGAGTTTGACTTCTTCTTTGCCAATTTGAATGCCTTTAATGTCTTTTTGTTGTCTGATTGCTGAGGCTAGGACTTCCAATACTATGTTGAATAGCAGTGGTGAGTGGACATCCCTGTCTTGTTCCTGATCTTAGGGGAAAGGCTCCCAGTGCTTCCCCATTGAGAATTATATTTGCTGTGGGTTTTTCGTAGATGGCTTTTAAGATGTCGAGGAAAGTTCCCTCTATCCCTACACGCTGAAGAGTTTTGATCAGGAATGGATGCTGTATTTTGTCAAATGCTTTCTCTGCATCTAATGAGAGGATCATATGGTTCTTGGTTTTTCTCTCGCTGATACAATGAATCACATTGATTGTTTTACGAGTGTTGAACCAGCCTTGTGTCCCGGGGATAAATCCTACTTGGTCATAGTGAATAATTTTCTTAATGTGCTGTTGGATCCTATTGGCTAGTATCCTGTTGAGAATTTCTGCATCCATGTTCATCAGGGATATTGGTCTGTAATTCTCCTTTTCGGTGGGGTCTTTGTCTGGTTTTGGAATTAAGGTGATGCTGGCCTCATACAACGAATTTGGAAGTACTCCATCTCTTTCTATCTTTCCAAACAGCTTTAGGAGAATAGGTATGATTTCTTCTTGAAACCTTTGATAGAATTCCCCTGGGAAGCCACCATATCTGGGGGCATCACAATGCCAGATTTCAGGTTGTACTACAAAGCTGTGGTCATCAAGACAGTGTGTTACGGGCACAAAAACAGACACATAGATCAATGGAACAGAATAGAGAACCCAGAAGTGGACCCTCAACTTTATGGTCAACTAATATTCGATAAAGGAGGAAAGACTATCCATTGGAAGAATGACAGTCTCTTCAATAAATGGTGCTGGGAAAATTGGACATCCACATGCAGAAGAATGAAACTAGACCACTCTCTTGCACCATACACAAAGACAAACTCAAAATGGATGAAAGATCTAAATGTGAGACAAGATTCCCTCAAAATCCTAGAGGAGAACACAGGCAACACCCTTTTTGAACTTGGCCACAGTAACTTTTTGCAAGATACATCTACGAAGGCAAAAGAAACAAAAGCAAAAGTGAACTATTGGGACTTCATCAAGATAAGAAGCTTTTGCACAGCAAAGGATACAGTCAACAAAACTAAAAGACAACCTACAGAATGGGAGAAGATATTTGCAAATGACCTATCAGATAAAGGGCTAGTTTCCAAGATCTATAAAGAACTTCTTAAACTCAACACCAAAGACACAAACAATCCAATCACGAAATGGGCAAAAGACATGAAGAGAAATCTCACAGAGGAAGACACAGACATGGCCAACATGCACATGAGAAAATGCTCCGCATCCCTTGCCATCAGGGAAATACAAATCAAAACCACAATGAGATCCCACCTCACACCAGTGAGAATGGGGAAAATTAACAAGGCAGGAAACCACAAATGTCGGAGAGGATGAGGAGAAAAGGGAACCATCTTACACTGTTGGTGGGAATGTGAACTGGCGCAGCCACTCTGGAAAACTGTGTGGAGGTTCCTCAAACAGTTAAAAATACACCTGCCCTACCACCCAGCAATTGCACTGTTGGGGATTTACCCCAATGATTCAGATGCAATGAAACGCCGGGACACCTGCACCCCGATGTTTCTAGCAGCAATGTCCACAATAGCCAAACTGTGGAAGGAGCCTCGGTGTCCATCGAAAGATGAATGGATAAAGAAGATGTGGTTTATGTATACAATGGAATATTACTCAGCCATTAGAAATGACAAATACCCACCATTTGCTTCAACGTGGATGGAACTGGAGGGTATTATGCCGAGTGAAGGAAGTCAATCGGAGAAGGACAAACAGTGTGTGTTCTCATTCATTTGGGGAATATAAATAATAGTGACAGGGAATAGAAGGGAAGGGAGAAGAAATGTGTGGGAAATATCAGAAAGGGAGACAGAACATAAAGACTCCTAACTCTGGGAAACGAACTAGGGGTGGTGGAAGGGGAGGAGGCCGGGGGGTGGGGGTGAGTGGGTGACGGGTACTGAGGGGGACACTTGACCGGATGAGCACTGGGTGTTATTCTGTATGTTGGTAAATTGAACACCAATAAAAAATTAATTTATTAAAAAAAATAAATGTGAATATCTAGTTGTCCCAGCACCATTTGCTAAAAAGAGTCTTCCTATGTAATTGTCTTGGCGCTGCTGTCAACAATTAACCCACCACAGATGTATGGGTTATTTCTGGACTTTCAATTCTATTCTGTGATCTCTATGTTCATCTTTACATCAGTACTACATTTGTACTGATTACTGGAGCTTTGAAATAATGTTTGAAATCGGAATGTGTGAGTCCTCCACTTTGGTTGTCTTTGGTAAGATCATTTAAGCTATTCTGGATCCGCGAAATTTCCACATGAATTTCAGGATCAGCCTCTCAATTTCTAAAACACTGCAGTTAGAATATTGATAGGGATTATACTGAATGCCTGGATCAATTTAGGGAATGCTGCCATCTTAACATCAGGTCTCCCAATCCATGAACACAGGAGCCATTTCCATTTATTCAAGTTTGCTTTAATCTCTTTCAACTGTGTTTTATAATTGTCAGTGTCTAACTCTTGCACCTGTTTGGTTGATTCCTAAACATGTCATTCTTTGGACTCTACTGTAAGTGAAATCATCTTCTCGGTTATTTATTTGGATTTTTCACTGCTAATGTATAGAAACAGAACTGATTTTTGTATATCAATCTGTCTTGCAACCTGAAGAATCTGAAGTCTTTGCTAAGGTTAAAAGAATTATAGCAACAACAGAACTGAAGGCCAAGTCGACTAACGAAAAGATTGACTCAAACACCATCACTGACACCCTCTGATAGTAAAAGCAAATACAAAAGACACATTACATACAAGGGATCAAACAGGATGGCAGGCTACTCATCAGAATCCATGTGGCTCAGATCTCGGGTTCACGCAAATGGTTTTGAAAAATGAAGGTAAGACAAAAACTTTAAAACAAACAAAAAAGCTGAGCAAACGCATAGCCAGCAGATCTGCCCTACAAAACATGTTAGAGGAAGTTCTTCGGGAAGAAGGCAAATGATATCCAAAGAAAACGTGGATCTATACAAAGAATTGAATAGTGCTGGGCATGGTAAATTGTGGGCGAATGTGAATTTTTCTCTTATATCCAATCTCTTTGAAAGATAACTATCTAAATTAATAACAATAACGATGTACGCACTGTGGAGTTTTAAGACACTGGCAGAAACAAACTGCAAGGCAACAATAGCACCAAGGATGGGAGATAGGAAGCGGAGGCATACAGTCGTATGGTTCTCACAGCGTACACCAAGCAGTATAGTATCATTTGAAGGCATGCTGTGAAAAGCAACAATATATACTGTAAACCCTAGAGCAACAATTTGAAAAGAATGTTTAAAGGTGTAGAAGTAGTAAGCCAACAGTGGAGATAAAATGGAAAACCAGCAAATGTTCAACTGATCCAAAAATATGAAGGGAAGAGGAAAATATGAATTAAAAATGCATATGATAGAAATATACAGCCAGCCAGATGGTAGACTTACATGTAAACTGTTAACACACTATATGTACACTGCCTACACATCAATTCAAAGACCTAAGTTGTCACTTTAGATAAAAATAGCAAGACCCAAGTAGATACTGTCCAGAAGAATCCCACCTTAAATATAAACACATAAAGAAGTCACAAGGACTTGAATGGAAAATGATAATGCTATGGTCTGAAGATGTCTCCTCCAAAATTCATGTTCAATCCTTTTTTTTTTTAAATTTTTTTATTATTTATTTATGATAGGCACACAGTGAGAGAGAGAGGCAGAGACACAGGCAGAGGGAGAAGCAGGCTCCATGCACCGGGAGCCCGACGTGGGATTCGATCCCGGGTCTCCAGGATCGCGCCCTGGGCCAAAGGCAGGCGCCAAACCGCTGCGCCACCCAGGGATCCCTCATGTTCAATCCTAACCCCCAAAGATGATGGTATTAGGCAGTAAGGCTTTGGGGAAGGGTTTAGGCCCTAGGGCAGAGCCCACAGAAATGGGACTAGGGCCCTTATAAAAGAGGCTCCAGACAGATCCTCTGTTTTCCACCATGTGAGGACACGACCACAAATCTGTGACCTGGAAGAGGGCCCTCGCTAGAACCCAACCACGCTGGCACCCTGATCCCAGACCTCCAACCTCCATAAGCATGAGGAGGAAGTTTGTTTAGAAGCCATCTACTCTATGGTATTTTGTTTCTCCCTCCCAAACACAGTAAGACACAGATACCCAGCAAACGCGAACCAAGTGAGTAGCTAGAGGGGCTAAATTAGTATTACACAAAGTATACTTCAGAATGAGGGTTATCACAAGGGAAAAGACAGATTTACACAATAAAAGAGAGGTCTAGTCATCGAGAAGATCTAAAAATCATGAATGGGCATGCATTTTTATTTTATTTATTTTAATTGGAACCACACTAAATAGGTTTTTTTAAAAAAAGATTTTTCTTTATTTGAGAGACAGAGAGAGAGAGAGGGGGAGGGAGAAAGAGCATAAGCAGGGAAGGGGCAGAGGGAGAGGGAGAAGCAGACTCCCTGCTGAGCACGGAGCCCAATGCGGGACTCAATCTCACGACCCTGAGTTCGTGACTTGAGCTGAAGGCAGATGCTCAATCTATTGAGCTATCCAGGTGCCCTGTGCATGTTTTTTTAAAACACAAGAGCTGAAAACTGAAACAACTAAAAGGAAGAACAGACCCAAATCAGTTACAGGGAGAGCCTTCAGCATTATCCTGTGCACAACAGACAGCACAAGTGGACGATACAATCAGACACTCTATGGAACATGGGAGCAACACCATCAACAAGCAAGACCTAAGTGATACTTACAGAAGGACGGCAGAAGACATATTCTTCTTCTTCTTTTTTTTTTTTTTTTGAAAGATTTTTGAAATTTATTGAGAGACACACAGAGAGAGGCAGAGACACAGGCAGAGGGAGAAGCAGGCTCCCCGTGGGGAGCCCGATGCGGGGTTCGATCCCGGAACCCCGGGAACATGCCCTGAGCCGAAGGCAGACGCCCAACCACTGACCCACCCAGGCGTCCTCATACACATTCTCTTGAAGTGCACATACATTGTTCACCTAGACAGACCATATGCCGTGCCATAAAGTGCTCAACAACTTCTAAAGGACTGAAATAATACAAACTAGGTACTTTCACCACAAAGAATTAAAATAGAAAGAGGTTGCAGTGAGGTAGCTGGAAAACCACAAAATATTTTGAAATTAAATGACATTTCTAAGTAATGCAGAGATCAAAGAAGAAACCGCAGGAAGCTGAAAACCAAAAGGCAGTGTATCAAAATTTGTGAGGTGGATCTAAAATACTGCATTGAGGGACATTTTTATCATTAAATACTTAGATTAGAAAAGGAGAATTGGGGACGCCTGGGTGGCTCAGTGGTTGAGCGCCTCCCTTCGGCCCTGGAGTACCGGGATCGAGTCCCACATCGGGCTCCCTGCATGTATCTCTGTCTCTCTCTGTCTCTGTCTCTGTCTCTCATGAATAAATTAATAAAATCTTAAAAGAAAAGAAAAGAACAATTGTCTCCAATCAATTATCTAAGCTGTCACCTTAAGAAACTAGAGAAGCAAAGTCAATTTAAACCTAAGGCAAGCGGAAAAAGTATAACGGAGGTTTGAACAGAAATCGACTTAATGGAAAGCACAAAATCAATACAAAGAAATCGATGAAAGTAAGAGCTGGTTCTCTGACAAGATCAGTAAATCTAATAGGTTCAGCCAGACTGCTAAAAATGAAGGAGGGCAGAGTGACACAGAGGAGTCACATGAGTACTGCCAGAGGGGACATCAATACAGATCCTGCAGACATGAACTAGGTAAGAAAATATTAAAAATATGATCCAAAAAAAAAGATGAAATGGGAAAACTCCTTGAAAGATAGCAGCTAGCAAACTGCAGTCAAGAAGACATTAACCAAATGGTCCTATCTCTCCCAAAGAGACTGAATTCAGTAAATCAAACACAAAACAAAAACCCTTCCCTCACATAAAACTCTCAAGGTTAAGCAGCTTCACTGTTTAATTTCTACCAAATATGCACACACACATCACACACACACACGCGCGCGCACACACACACACATACACACATTATGTAAAAGAAATAATGCCAGTTTTGTACAGAGCCGGCAATATCCTGGTATCAAAGCGAGACAAAAACTTTTTAAGAAAATAAATTACAGACTGCGAAAAAAATAAAGGGAAACCTCACTGTAAAGGAGTGTCCAGAACCCAGAAGGGAGAGCCATACTGCTCAACATCACTGACAGGAACAATTATCCATTACAGACCCAACAGAATGATCAACATGAAAGAATCCTCCATTACAGGCCCCAACAGGAAAGATGTACACTGCATCTCCTACGAGATACCAACTACCCCGGGACGCCTGGGTGGCTCAGTGGTTGAGCGCCTGCCTTCGGCTCAGGTCGTGATCCCTGGGTCCTGGGATCGAGTCTCCCACTGGGCTTTCCGCAGGAAGCCTGCTTCTCCCTCTGCCTATGTCTCTGCCTCTCTCTCTCTGTCTCTCATGAATAAATAAAAATCTTAATAAAAAAAAAAAGATATCGACTACCGCTGCAACTCAGCCAATGAGAAACTATCAGCTCCCTCAACTCTTGCTTTTCTCCAACAGACTTTTGTTCAAAACAACCCCTTCCAACTTCCTCCTCCATAAAATAATGTACCTCCCCTTTGTTTGTTGGACTTGCCTAGGATTTTGCCTTAGGTGGCTTGTTCCAAATTGTAATTCTCTGCTATTCTTGAAGAAACCCACTTTTGCTGGTAAAATAACTGGCTGATTATTTTTAAGGCTAACAAGAACAACAGAAATCATGAACACAGATGTAGTAATCCAAAATAAAACATTAGCTCTTTGAAACCAGTAATATATAAAAAAAGAGAAAATACCAGTGAAATGGCATTTGCTCCACAGCTGCAAGGCTGGTTGAGTATTTGATAATCAATCACTCTAACCGAGCATAATAACAGACTAAAAATATATGAACATCTCAGCAGATGCGTAAAAAACATTTGATAAAATGCACTTGATAAAAACTCCTAGCAAACTAGGAGTAGAGAGGGGTTTCTCTCTTAGTCTTTTAGGGTGGATGTCACAAAACTAACATAGACCAGAGGACTTACAAAACCAAGAGAAATGTATTTCTTACATTTACGATGCTCGGAAGCCCAAGATCAAGGCACCAGCAGGTTCTGGATCAGGCGAGGCCCGGCTTCCCATCACACAGACTACTGACTTCTTGTCCTCACATGGCAGGAGGGCCGAGGGAGCTCTCGGGGTCTCTCTGATAAGGGTGCTAATGCCATTCATGTGGGCTCCATGCTCATGACCTCAGGACCTCCCAAAGACCCCACTTCCAATTACGATCATACTGGAGAAAGGCTTCAACATGAATGCTGGGGAGATGGCAATATTCACTCTCTACGGCAACATCCTTAAACTGATCATTGGCATCTACAAAAATATCTAAGGCTAGTCTAATCATTAATCATGAAGATCTGAATGCTTCCCCTCTAAGGCAACAAGGCAAGTAGGTGTACTTTCGCCACTTTGAGTCAATGGTCTACTGGCTGTTCTAGCCAATAAAAAAGTCAAGAAAAAAGAAAGAAGTAACACAGTCACTATGCACAGGCAAAACCTGACTCCATAAAAAGAATCCACAGAAAAGTTATCTGAATTAAGAAGCCAGTTTAGCAAAGTAACAAGATACCAGATCAGTATGCAAAAGTAAACTGTTTCTATATACCAGCCATAAATAATTAAAAGACGGGAGATTGTAAAAAAAGCAACACTACATAGTGTAATACTAAAAAACAAGACAGAGAAGTGTGCCACCACAGTCCCCACTACCCAACTACAGAGCTGTGGCTCAGAGGTTTTGAAGCAGATTGACCCTCTCAAAGGAACGAACTTGATTTGCAATGCAGTGCTGAGAAGGTGAAGCCTAGGGGCACTTTCAAAACAGAGGAGGCTGTGGTAAAAGGCAACCTGGAGGAGATGGATGGAGTTCTTGGACATAGAGGATCAACTGCAGGCTGGGTGGATTACCTGAGACAATCAGGGAGAGAGACAGCTGGAAGGAACCTGCCTAGGGTCAGAAAAAAATCTCAAACGTGAACTTGGATAGCTAGCCCTTCAAAGGACCACGGATTTCACTGGTTTACATTATGAAGCAATATATCCAGAGCACTGCTGAAAACACTAGAACAGGCAGCCCCCAGTTAGTGGACCTGAACAGCTGGGTTTGGTCAGGGGAAGAGACAATCAAAGACAGCTCTGCCAAAACCAGTCATCCCAGGGTGACAGCGGGCATACCCAGGTCGGCTCTCCCTGAGGGAGGCGGGGGAGAGTAAGCAGGGAAATCAGACTCCACTTAAATAAACCAGCCAGACACTAAACAACTAAACAAGCAAATCACAGTAACAAACACAGGGAGGGGTGGGATGGTCTAGTAATCAGATCACTACCATATTTTAAATATTTTAGATAGTACAGCAATAAGAATATTTTAGATAGTCAGGTTTCCAGACAAGAAAAAACTTAGGATACATGCAAAGAAACAGGAAAGTATGAATAAGCAAGCAACAGAAATTGTTAGTGGTTGCAACCGGATGTCTGATTTTTCTTTTTAAAAAAGATTATATTTATTTATTCACGAGACACACACACACACAGAGAGGCAGAGACATAGGCAGAGGGAGAAGCAGGTTCCCCACAGGGAGCCCAATATGGGACTCCATCCCTGGACCCCGGGATCACCACCTGAGCTGAAGTCAGACACTCAACCACTGAGCCACCCAGGCACCCCCAGATGGCAGATATGACAAGGAATTCAAACTAGCAGTTATAAATAGGTCCCAAGAACAAAAGGAAATCACAATCAAAGAAGGAAAGGAAGGTATGATGAAAATGTCCCGTCAAATAGGGAATAACATAACAATAAAGAGAGAACAATTATCAAAAAGAACCGAATAGAAGTTCTGGAGCTGAAAAGTGCAATAATGGAAGTGAACAATTCACTCAAGGAGAGCGACAGCAGTTGAGCTACCAGGGAAAGATTGAGCAGTCTTGAAGACGGAGAGAAATCATTATAATCTGAAGAAAGAGAGGAAAACAAATGAGGAAAATGAACTGAGCTGCACAGAAATACGGGACACTCCTAAGAACTCCAACAGAGATGCATGAATGTGCCAGAACACAGACAGAAAGGAGAAAAAATATTCAGAGATACCGCCTGAAAGAAGCTCAACGAATTCCAAGCAGGATAAAGGGGAAGAGATACACAGACACATCATAGTAAAAATGCTGAAAGCCAGAGGCAAGGAGAAATTCTTGAAAACAACAAGAGAAAAGGACCCATCACTTATGAGGACAAGTCAATCAGATTAGAGCCGATTTCTCAGGAGGCCAGAAGGAAGTGGGATACTATTTTCAACATGTTCAACGTCCAGGAACCTCAAATCCAGTAAACACTTTTTAAAAATGAGAGCAACGTTACTGAATTTGTTCCTTAGTTCTAACAGTTGTGGTTTATTTTTTGTTTTTTGTTTTTGCTTTTCTTGTCAGAGTCTTCAGGATCTTCTATGTCATCTGGACTTGGAGGATATGATGGCTAAGTAAAATAAACCAGACACAGAAAGACAAATACTACATGCTCTCGCTTACCTATGCAATCTAAAATAGACCCATAGAAGCAATGGTTGCCAGGGTTTGGGGCAGGGACAAATGGTCAGGCAGGGTCAAAGGTACAAAGTTACTATTGTGCAAGATGAATATTTCTGGAGATCTACTCTACAGCATAGTACCTTTAGCTGATGATACTGTCTTGTATACTTAAAACTGCTAAGAGATGATCTCATGTTAAGTGTTCTTACCACTGATGATGATAATATAATAACAACTGCACCAAAAAAACAAAGGGAGTGGGAGGAAACTTTGGGAGGTGAAGGCTACATCTATGACCTTGATGCAGTGATGGCATACATCTGCATACATACTCAAGTTGTACACGAGATACGTACAGCTTTACCTATCAATCATACCTCAATAAAAAGTACCACTTTGGTACCACTAATCACAGGTGTAATTTTTCTATTTCGGGGTATGATTATTATTCTCTTATGATTTGGCATAAACTTCTTGAAATCAGGGAACTGCTTTTTATTGTATCCACAGGCACCCAACACACTGTCTAGATAGTAAGTGGAGCTTGGTGAGTCACAGTTAAATGAATAGAGTCTCTCTTCCTGTGTTTCTTACATAGACATAGACATAGACATAGACATAGACATAGACATAGACACACACACACATACACTGTTACCATCATCCTTATGCAGATCAGTGTGCAATGCCCAGGCAGCCACCCTGAGCTGGATTAGGAGGTGGAGGAGCACCAGGAGTTTTGCTAGATGGCAGCTCTGAGCTTCTGTAGTAAGGTGAAGCAGCATCATTCTCGGCAGGGCTAAGAAGCTTTCTGAGTCTACGGTAGAGGCTGAGACCTTTGTGCCTTCACACACTCAGTGTCCCCTTGTTACTGCTGATGGCGGGTCCTCAGAATGCTCATCACCAAGTGCAGTGATTCCCTCCCAGACCTTGGACTACAGTGCTCTCTCCGCAAAATAATAGAGCACACTATTTTCTTAGCAGAAAAGCGAGACCAGAAATCAGGCTTTTTGTTGTTTGTCCCCTCTTGATGTGTTTTCTCTCCTTTTACTCACTTCTGTGTTTCTTCTTTGAGTCACTCAACCCAACCCTGCTAACTCCAACCAACTACTACAACACCTGTGCCTGTATTTCACTTGCGATGTAGGGATCTACCGGAGGAGGGCTGGATCCAACTACTGTACTATATATTTTCTGTTCTCTCTTCTGAATCCGTAGGCTTCCAGACTTCAAGAAAAGTACTCCACTGGTCCACAAAAGGAGAATGCTTCAGGTGAGGCTGCCACTCTCAACCACAGCATGACGCAAACCAGTGCTGCCTCATAAGAACCAAAGAGAGCAAAGGCCTGAGAAATCTTAATGCAGATACTCATCTCAATATCACAACTGTCTCCTCTTAGGGACATGAAGTTGTTGTCCGGTTTGGTTTGCTTTTGGCCTCCATCATCTGGGGCGATTTCATTGCACTTGCAGACGTGGCTAGCCTTCCATCCAAACCTCTCTGCTTCCCCCACTTCATTACTGCTTCATTACTGTACCACAGCTCTCTCCTATGCTCTAAATGTACTGATTGGTTTTTCACCTGGCAAGGATATAAAAGCAATCTGTTACCCTGAAACGTCAAGATATGCAAGAGAAACGACCTAAAACTTGTAGCAGAAACACAATGGCTGTGCAACAATAGTGAAGACACAGCAAATAAAACAGTGAATAAAATGTTATTTGAAAATTGTCTAGAGTTTCACACTTAGGGAAAATGACTCAATGTGGTGTACTCCCTTCCAGGCTTCTTTCTATGCATCTTTTGAATTATGAGACTGGAGTGGGGAGGTCATCTACATTCTTTCATCTGTTGCTTTGTTTCCTAACTTTATACCATAAACTACTGTCCATCACGATAACAACGATGAGGATACTGATGCTCACATCCACAGGTACAGACCTTGATCCAGACCAGATATCCACTTAGTGATGCACCTATACCGACTTATCACCCCATAGTGTTTCCTGCACTGAAGAGACATCCTGTTCACTCCATACACAGATCCCGCATAATCAGATTAAGCTGCTGCACACGTTCACCTGCTTTTTGAGCCACGGGACATTTGACACCGAGGTGCATCGCAGGTCAGGGCCAAATCCCATGTCTCTTTATGTACAACTCCAACTCCGCCCTTGCTGCCTGGTGGCTTTGGGTAAGTTACCTCACCTCTCAACCTCGACGTGACTCAGTTTCTTGGTCTGTAAAAAAAGGAATGTTAACTTTAAAAATACCTCCCAGTATTGTAGTGATGATGTAGTATTGATGACTTTGAAAATTGTATCTGTAGATAAAGGGCTAAAAACAATGCCAGGCCTAGAGTAAGCCTCCTCAAGTGTGAGCATCTATTCCTAAGTCTCTCTAGTTCTGCTTTCTACTGGTGCCCATTATCGTTCCCTCCTGTTTGCACCAACTTCTCTCCTCCTGCCCCACAGACACCTTCACCTCACCCTCTCCCTTTCCCTCCCCACTGCCCCTTTCCTCAGACTCTCCACAAACACTGTTTACCACCTCCTCATGATTGAGCTCAGAAAATATGAATGCATCGGCCTTTTGTTAAATCAACAATGAATGCTAGTGGAAGAGAAAAATCAACACAATGAAAGTGGCCATATGAAAACTCCATGAGAAATGAAGTATTACCGATGACGAGCTGACTAGCAACAGCAGTGTCATGTCGTTCCCAGATTCAAATGTGACCAATCTGGCACAGGAGAACTGGACTCCAGAGAACTAATGGCAATAAAAGAAGCCACGTGAGGAGGTTCTTTGGCCTTTAAGTTTCTCTCCCTGAAAGGATTACGCCAACTCTTGGACTCATGTTCTATCCTTATCCAGTGACCACTCACTTTTCCAACCATCACACAAAATGTCTGAACAGGTCATTTGGTCTAATTTCCTCGAGAGGTTTCCATTCAGACTGTCCATAGGAGCACACGATGATGAAGTCCAGCCCTGCATTCAGGCATCACAATAGCCCATAAGGAGAGCTGAATACTCATCATGCTCATAAAAATACGTCCTCCCTTGTGGCCCCCCTCCCCCAGACTTGATTCTCGAGTCCCTGAGGAGCTGACGTGATAGTGCCAAGTCCGGCCGTTGAGTCAAAGGTAGTCTTGCCACCATCTGTCCAGAACATGCTTCGGGGAAATGTGGAGAAAAAAAACAGGAACAGCAGCAGCTAGAACTGACTGGCAGCTCACCACATGCTGGGCACTGTCCTGACAACCTTGCTTGTCTTAACAGAGTCAGTGCTCTAAGCCACCCCGAGAACTATCTAGTGTTTCCTTGTTGCTAAATGAAATGGGGCACACCGACGTTAAGCAACCTGCTCAGTGTTGCCCAGCTCTAAGTGCTGGAGGCACAGGTCTGAAGGCTTTGTGGAAGACCCACTGTGCCACGTAGTTCTTCAATCCATGTCAACCTCCAATGGCCACTGGAAAATATTTAGAGTAAGAGCTAACATCTAACACAAACTGGTTTTGTAGCATGGAACTGTGCAGTAAACAGAAATGTGATTTCAACAGCAATCACTTAGATGGAAGCTCGACAGGACTGGATTCAGGGTACTGTATGGAAACAGTACTCTCAGCCTCCCTAGTACAGCACCCAGCATGTCAGGCTCCTAGCTGAAGGTCCTGGGTTTGTGCATCAGCGAAGGCATCAAACTGTTGTCACTTCTCCACCTTCACAATGGAGAGAGAGGCCAGGTGGCAGGACAAACAGGACCATTCCCCTGCCCCAGTAGTTCCCAGACAAGCTGTCCACATAAGTCAGAAACCAGGAACTTTTAAAAAATGCACACGCTGTGATCCACACCCAGCGAATCTCGTTTAGTGTGGCCACAATGGTGCCCAGGAATCTGTGATTTTTAACTCTGCCTAGGAAACTGTCAAGAACTTTATTAAATCCCTTTGGCAGCAAGCCGGTCTCCAATGGAGTGACTCTTTCCCGACAGACATGCACATGAGAAGACCAGCCTGAAAGCACGCAGGAAGACAGGACTTAAGGAACACAGCATGAGAGTCAAACCCAGGGCAGGGCAGTGGATTTTCTGAGAAGACATCACGCTCCCACTGGCCTTTCTCCCTGAAGGCTTCACTATTGATCTCAAATCTATTCCCTTCATGGCCGGCCGGTGGGAGTGGTGACAGGAGATGACATTTTGATCCCATGATGGCACAGACTTTTCTAGGGGACCATGTAACTCATATGATGTGAGGTCATGTGATCTCTTATCCCCATCTCCTCTCAGCCTTAGGTTTGTTCTTGCACCCACATTCCAGTCCACATCAGCCTGGAACAACCAGAACTTGGGGCAAACGTCTTCCCTTCACCTGCCAGAAACCTGCCCCTGACCTTCAGAGATCGTGTCCCTCTTCTTTCAACTGTACTTCTGTGGTCTCATCTGCTGTCCCAAACAGGACAGTAGCTTAAAGCCCTAGCCCAGCCCCTCACTCTGCTGTCCCTACGTGGGAAAGCCTTCTCATCAATGAGGAGAACCCCAGTCCCAGGAGCTAAGAGCCATAACTACCATCAAACCATCCTGGGCACTGACATGCCATGGCACTGGTGACCCTGAAACAAACCTTTACCTCACAGCCCAGCTGTCCCTGAAACATTTTCTTATCACAGTAAGCAAACAGAAGAGGAAGGGGCCCGGAATCCTTACTGGGCAGTACTGTGCCCTACCCCACACTGCCATGCTATTTCCCCTGACCAAAGCCAGGCAAGGACCGCAACATTCTTATCCTTTGGCTGTGAATAAGAGGTTTTGGGGGGTACCTGCATAAAATCACCTTCCTGTGGTTTAAAACCACGGAATACTTCATATCTAAACGAAAACACTGGTGCATTTTGAAAATTTCAGAGGGCATTTTGATTGTTGAAATGATGAAAGGGAGGTACTGGCATTTAGGAAGGGAAAGTTGTAGGGATGCAAACCTTTTCTGCAGAGACTTCAAAACACTGGATTTACCGTAAGTGGAACTTCCTTGTAAATGAGGGAAACGTGCATGTTGTTCCACCTGGAAACAAACCCAAAACCCTGGACTATTTTGGAAAACAATCAGCTCAGGGAGGATTCTTGGCTTTGAGTCTGCGACCACATGCCCGTATCACTTGATATCTGTGGCTGTGCATGGAGGAAGGAGAATGAGGGGAATGCAATTGTATGGACCTGATGGATCTTCTCCAGGATATGCTGGGAAATATCAGGATAAGCGGGAGATGTTCATAACGTGAACATCTGCCAGGAGTGGCTGAACAAAATGAGCTTAACCACTGCCGCTTTGTCTCCATGTCTGTCTCCCTCACCAGACTCTTACTCCTTCTTAGAAGGTTGGAAACATGCCCAGTTCATCTTGGTGTCCTCAGGGCAAAGGACCCGACACTTGGCAGGAGACCAGTCCACGCTCGTGGAATTGAAGTAAACTGGGAATGGCTGGACCCGGTGTCATAATGATGAACCATATGACACAATCATGTCCAGGCTGAACCATGTCAGGCTGCAGAGGGTGGGAGGGAAGTGCCACAGATCTTGGACTTAGGAGCCATGCAACAGGGTAAGTCCAGCCTACAGTACTGATCTCCCTTCTGTCCCTCAGGGGTCCTAGATTTAACCAGTTACAACAATTCTAACCATAAAGGTCTAACGCAGAAAAAGAGATAACTTTACTGCTTAAGTTTTTGCATGAACCTTGTTTTTAGCTGGCCCAAGGCCCAAATTCAGGCACAGCACGCTCTGGTCAGGAAGCAGAAGCTGACCTGAAAGTCTTCCAGGCTGAGGCAGTGTCGGGCTAGTCAGAGCACACACACACACATACACACACACACACACACACACACACACACACACAGGAAGTCTAACCCCAGTGGGCACACGGGATACTCCTGAAACAGAGTTTACAACTGTTAGGGAGCCCAGAGCCAGACATACAGGGATCAGGCAACACAGCTCACCAGGGCCCCGCTGTGGCCTCCCACTCTGGGACCTTCCCCTTTAGGACTTCCTGTCCAGTCGGAATATTCATTTGAGCTCTTGGTTTCAGAGGGCTGTCTGGAGGCAGTCAGCTCCAAAAGTTTGTTCTGTACACAACACCAGTTCACCCTCTTTCTGAGGGCGGAGGTCATGTAGAGGTATTGTGGCTACAAATCCCAAGAGCTGGGGCTGGGCCTGCTGTCCCACAGTCTGCACTCTGGCAGGTGTGGCTGTAGGTGCAGCAGCCAGTCTGCATTCAAAGTGCTCACAGCAGCTTGGAAGGACTGTACTGCGAGTATTTCTTTAAAAAAAAATAGCAAGTTTCGAGGAACCATTTGGGCAAACAGAGGACATTAAATGTCTTTGCTTCCTTCCCTTGAGTCTCCCCAGGTGCCAGGCTTGTGTGTTCTCCACGGTTACAAAATCAGTGTGTACAATTCTGAAATTGAACCTTTATATTTCTTTACTCATCCCCTACTCTCCTCCAAACTTTTTGTATGGAGGGGCTGTTATCAAAAGGGACAAAAGGGGGATGCCTGGGTGGCTCAGCGATTGAGCGTCTGCCTTTAGTTCAGGTCGTGATCTTGGAGTCCTGGGATCGAGGCCCACATAGGGCTCCCTGCATGGAGCCTGCCTATGTCTCTGCCTCTCTCTCTCTCTCTCTCTCTCTCTCTCTCTCTCTGTGTGTGTGATTTACATGAATAAGTAAATTTTTAAAATCTTTAAAAAACAAACCAACAAAAAAAACCAAAAGGGACAAAAGTATTTCCGTAGAAAAACCTACTACATAACGATAAAGTCTCATGATCATCAGGAATTGGTCAGGATGAAATTCTGACTTTTCAAAATTTTCAGCATGGATTTCCATCGCCTCCTGTTCCTTTTGTCTCTCTCATTTACGCAGCCACCAGGCTACAATAGGTGGTTCCCTGGCTGGGAGCAGCTGCATTGAATAGTGGCCCTGCCTCACACCTTCAATCAATTTTCTCATACATCCAGACGCCAACAGCCACAATGTCAGAAGCCATTTTGAAATCCTCCCTTTTCCCCTCTCACTGAAAGTTTATCGAAACTCAGAGCAGTAGCCTGACACTTACCAGGTGACCATACAAGGGCCAGAGGACATCCTTGTTGGAATGCTGGGAGGGGCAGCCACAGCAGCAATAAGCAAGCTGAAGAGAAGGCTGGAGTGCTCCCGCGCCGCCCCCCGCCCCCCACCCCGTCTTTGCCTCTAGTTTATGGAAAGCTCTTTCTGGCTCAGGGAACTGATTAGATTCGTTTTCTCCCACTTGGGAGGAGAGAACAAGTTGAACTTTCAACATTTTTGGCTGACCCAAAGTTCATCTTTGGGAAGGTTTGTATCCTTCTTCCTGGCCTTGAGAAAATAAAGACCCAAGTCATATGGTGGCTACACTTGTTCCCTCATATCATCCAGCATGGCTAAAGCAGCCAAGGCACACTGTGTGCTAACAGCCCTGGAGTTGGCTCTTTTGTTTTTACATTCTTTAACATTTCCTTCTCAGAACAGCTCAGCTGCTGTTTCATACCATGGGTACATCTATAGTCACCAAGGCACCAAAGGCTTATCATCTCTATCACATCATCCTTCCCTTACTCAAAGAAGTCTTTGACCATATTCTAGCGAGTCAAGGTCTTCTTGCTAGTGTGTCCCATGGCTGCCACTACTGTTTCAGATGTCCCAAGACCACCCTTGCTTTTGGTGAATCCCCAGAAGGACCCAAAGGACTCAGCATACAGTCATCTTCAAGGCTAAGATTTATTACACCAGAGGACCCAGGGGAAAAAGTGCCCTGGGTAACATCTGGAGGAAATCAGGGCAAGCTTCCACGAGTCCTTTTCCCAGTAGAGTCACATTACTTGGGCCTCCAGCAAGAAATCACAACAGCTCATGTGAAATGTTACCTACCAGGGAAGCTCATGACTAACACAGTGTCTGAGGGCTGTTTTGGGGGCTGGTCACATAGGCACTCTCTGCCTAGCATGTACCGAGATTTCAGATTCCCAGAAGGAAAGCAGGTGTTTAGCATGAAACATACTGTTTGGAAAGTTCAGGAAGAATAAGCATCCTGCTCAGGTAGGGAATGGTGGGAAACTTTCTGAAATTCAAGTTCCTGGCTTCAAAGAGAGGGCCAACATGCTGATCTTTGCAAGGACAGTAGAGTCAGGCCTGCTACGTTAACTCTTCTCTGCACAACAACCAACAGCAAAGCCTCAAAATACATAACCAAGTCAGACAGCACTGAAGGATAAATGAACAAATCTACAAAAGATAGCTGTAGAGTTTAACACTCTCTCAGTAATATACAGAAGGAACAGAAAGAAAATTAGCAACATGTGGGTGAACTGAACAGCACCATGCACTACCTGGATGGAAGTGGCAAGTATAGAACCCTTCACATAACAACAGCAGAATATACATTCCTTTCAGTGCATATGGGAGTTTCCCCAAGGTACACTGCATCCTGGGTCATAAAACACATATTACGAGTTATAAAATTGTTGAAATCAGAGAGAATGCTGTCTGAGCAAAAGAGAAAAACTACAAATACGTAAGAAAAAGTTAAGACGAAAATCACCAAACACAAGGAAATTATACCATATGCTTCTAAATAATCCATGGCACAAAGGGCAAGTCTCAAGGGAAATTGGAAAATGGTTTGGATACTAACCCTTCATCAGATGACTCGAATGGAAATGAAGATACAACATATCCGAATTTGCAGGATGCAGCTACAACAGTGTTTAACAGTACATGTACAGCATCAAGTGTGTGTATTAAAAAGAATAAAGGATCCAAATCAATAATGAAAGCTTCCACCCTAAGAAACTAGAAAAAATAAAAATAAACTCAAAGCAAGCAAATAAGGGAAATAGACATTAGAGCAGATATCAGGAAAAGAACAGAGATATCGATGACACCAAAAGCTGGGGGGCGCCTGGGGGGCTCAGTAGGTTAAGCATCTGCCTTTGGCTCAGGTCATGATCCCAGGGTCGTACTCCCTGCTCAGCGGGGAATCTGCTTCTCCCTCTCCCCTCCGTGCTACTCGTGCTCTCTCTCTCTCATGCTCATTCTCTCTCTCTCAAATAAATAAATAAAATCTTTTTTTTTAACTCCAAAAGTTGGTTCTTTGAAAAGGTCAATGAAATTCATTAATTTCTATCCATACGGACACAAAAAGAAACATAAGTTAAGCAAAGACACAACTTACCAATATTAGAAAAGAAAAAGGTTACAGGCTCCACAGAAATTAACAGGATTCTAGGTCTCAACCGATACCAAAAGAATGGGATTGTCCCCTGCATATTTTCAGACCATAATGCTTTGAAACTGGAACTCAATCACAAGAAGTTTGGAAGAAACTCAAACACGTGGAGGTTAAAGAGCATCCTGCTAAAAGAAGAATGGGTCAACCAGGAAATTAGAGAAGAATTAAAAAGATTCATGGAAACTAATGAGAATGAAGACACAACCCTTCAAAATCTCTGGGATACAGCAAAAGCAGTCCTAAGAGGGAAATACATCGCAATACAAGCATCCCTCAAAAAATTGGAAGACACTCAAATACACAAGCTAACCTCGCACCTAAAGGAACTGGAGAAAGAACAGCAAATAAAACCTACACCCAGCAGAAGAAGAGAGTTAATAAAGATTCCAGCAGAACTCAATGAAATAGAGACCAGAAGAACTGTAGAACAGATCAATAAAACCAGGAGTTGGTTCTTTGAAAGAATTAATAAGATAGATAAACCATTAGCCAGCTTTATTAAACACAAAAGAGAAAAGACTCGAATTAATAAAATCACGAATGAAAAAGGAGAGATCACAACCAATACCAAGGAAATAGAAACGATTTTAAAAACATATTAGGAGTAGCTATATGCCAATAAATTAGGTAATTCCAATCTAGAAATGGATGCACTTGTGGAAAACCACCAACACCCAAACCGGAAAGGCAAGAAATAGAAAACCTGAACAGGCCAATAACCAGGGAGGAAATTGAAGCAGTCACCACAAACCTGCCAAGACACAGAAGTCCAGGGCCAGATGGCTTCCCAGGGGAATCTATCAAACATTTAAAGAAGAAACAATACCTATTCTACTAAAGGTGTTCCGAAAGATAGAAAGGGACGGAATACTTCCAAACTCATTTTATGAGGCCAGCATCACCTTCATTCCAAAACCAAAGACCCCACCAAAAAGGAGAATTATAGACCAATATCCCTGATGAACATAGATGCAAAAATTCTCAACAAGATACTAGCCAATAGGATCCAACTGTACATTAAGAAGATCATTCACCAGGACCAAGCAGGATTTATCCCTGGGATGCAAGACTGGTTCAACACTCGTAAAACAATCAATGTGATTCATCATATCAGCAAGAGAAAAAACAAGAACCACATGACCCTTTCAATAGATGCAGAGAAAGCATTTGACAAAATACAGCATCCATTCCTGATCAAAACTCTTCAGAGTGTGTGTCCTTCTCCGATTGACTTATTTCACTCACCATAATACCCTCGAGTTCAACATTATATGGTCTCATTCATTTGGGGAATATAAAAAACAGTGAAAGGGAATAAAGGGGAAAGGAGAAAAGTGAGTGGGAAACCTCAGAAAGGGAGACAGAACATGAGAGACTCCTAACTCTGGGAAAGGACCTAGGGGTGGTGGAAGGGGATGTGGGCGAGGGGGTGGGGGTGACTGGGTGACGGGCACTGAGGGGGGCACTTGATGGGATGAGCACCGGGTGTTATTCTATATGTTGCCAAATTGAACACCAATAAAAAAAAAAATTATAAAAAAAAAAACCTCTTCAGAGTGTAGGGATAGAGGGAACAGTCCTCAGCATCTTAAAAGCCACCTACGAAAAGCCAACAGCAAATATCATTCTCAATGGGGAAACACTGGGGCCTTTCCCCTAAGATCAGGAACACGACAGGGATGTCGACTCTCACCACTGCTATTCAACGTAGTACTAGAAGTCCTAGCCTCAGCAATCAGACAACAAAAAGAAATAAAAGGCATCCAAATTGGCAAAGAAGAAGTCAAACTCTCCCTCTTCGCAGATGACATGACACTATACGGAGAAAACCCAAAGGATTCCACTCCAAGATTGCTAGAACTCATACAGAAATTCGGCAGTGTGGCAGGATACAAAATCAATGCCCAGAAATCAGTGGCATTTCTATACACTAACAATGAGACTGAAGGAAGAGAATTTAAGGAATCAATCCCATTTACAATTGCACCCAAAAGCATAAGATACCTAGGAATAAACCTAACCAAAGACGGGAAGGATCCATACCCTAAAAACTACAGAACAGTTCTGAAAGAAATTGAGGAGAACACAAAGAGATGGAAAAATATTCCATTCTCATGGATCGGGAGAATTAATATTGTGAAAATGTCTATGCTACCCAGGGCAATTTACACATTCAATGCAATCCCTATCAAAATATCATGGACTTTTCTTCAGAACGTTGGCACAAATCATCTTAAGATTTGTGTGGAATCAGAAAGGACCCCGAAGAGCCAGGGGAATATTGAAAAAGAAAACCAGAGGTGGGGGCATCACAATGCCGGATTTCAAGTTGTACTACACAGCTGTGGTCATCAAGACAGTGTGGTACTGGCACAAAAACAGACACATAGATCAATGGAACAGAATAGAGAACCCAGAAATGGCCCCTCAACCCTTTGGTCAAGTAATATTCGACAAAACAGGAAAGACTATCCACTAGCTAAAGGACAGTCTCTTGGGGATTCCTGGGTGGCTCAGTGGTTTAGTGTCTGCCTTCGGCCTGGGGCATGATCCTAGAGACCCGGATCAAGTCCAACATTGGGCTCCCTGCATGGGGCCTACTTCTCTCTCTGCCTGTGTCTCTGCCTGCCTCTGTCTGTTTCTCAAGAATAAATAAATAAAATCTTTAAAAAAATTATTTTTTTAAAAAAGGACAATCTCTTCAATAAATGGTGCTGGGACAATTGGACAGCCACGTGCAGAAGAATGAAACCAGACCATTCTCTTACACCATACACAAAGATAAATTCAAAATGGACGAAAGATCTAAATGTGAGACAAGATTTCATCAAAATCCTAGAAGACATGGGACACCTGAGTGGCTGAGCAGTTAAAGTGCCTGCCTTCAGCCCAGGGCGTGATCCTGGAGTCCCGGGATCGAGTCCCACGTCAGGCTCCCTGCATGGAGCCTGCTTCTTCCTCTGCCTGTGTCTCTGCCTCTCTCTCTCTCTCTCTCTCTGTTCTCTCATGAATAAATAAATAAAATATTTAAAAAAACAAAAAAAAAAAATCCTAGAGGACAACACAGGCAACACCCTTTATGAACTCGGCCACAGCAACTTCTTGCAAGATACATCCAGGAAGGCAAGGGAAACAAAAGCAAAAATGAACTACTGGGACTTCATCAAGACAAAAAGCTTCTGCACAGCAAAAGAAACAGTCAACAAAACTAAAAGACAACCTACAGAATGGGAGAAGATATTTGCAAATGACCTATCAGATAAAGGGCTAGTATCCAAGACCTATAAAGACCTTATTAAACTCAACAGCAAAGAAACAAACAATCCAATCATGAAATGGGCAAAAGACCTGAACAGAGATCTCACCGAGGAAGACATAGACATGGCCAACAAGCACATGAGAAAATGCTCCGCATCCCTGGCCATCAGGGAAATACAAATCAAAACCACAATGAGATACCACCTCACACCAGTGAGAATGGGGAAAATTCACAAGACAGGAAACAACAAATGTTGGAGAGGATGGGGAGAAAGGGAAACACTCTTGCACCGGTGGTGGGAATGTGAACTGGTGCAGCCACTCTGGAAATCTGTGTGGAGGTTCCTTAAAGAGTTAAAAATAGATCTGCCTTATGACCCAGCAATTGCAATGCTGGGGATTTACCCCAAAGATACAGATGCAGTGAAACATCAGGACACCTGCACCCCAATGTTTATAGCAGCAATGTCCACAATAGCCAAACTGTGGAAGGGGCCTTGGTGTCCATCGAAAGATGAATGGATAAAGAAGATGTGGTCTATGTATACAATGGAATATTACTCAGCCATTAGAAACGACGAATACCCACCATTTGCTCAACGTGGATCGAACTGGAGGGTATTATGCTGAGTGAAGTAAGTCAATTGGAGAAGGACAGTCATTATATGGTTTTGTTCATTCAGGGAATATAAAATATAGTGAAAGGGATTATAGGGGAAGAAGAGGGAAACATCAGAGAGGGTGACAGAACACGAGAACCTCCTAACTCTGGGAAACGAAAAAGGGGTAGTGGAACGGGAGGTGGTCGGGGCAATGGGGTGACTGGGTGACGGGCACTGACAGGATGAGCAAATCGAACTCCAATAAAAAATATACAAAAAAGTTAACAGGATTCTAACAAAATAACTCTATGGACCTACATTTGGCAACTTAGATGAAACAGAGAATTGCTTGAAAGGCACAAACAAAGCTCAACCAGGAGAAGGGGCAAGATGGTGGAAGAGTACGGTCCCCAAGTCACCTGTCCCCACCAAATTACCTAGATAACCTTCAAATCATCCTGAAAATCTACGAATTTGGCCTGAGATTTAAGGAGAGAACAGCTGGAATGCTACAGTGAGAAGAGTTCACACTTCTATCAAGGCAGGAAGATGGGGGAGGGGGAGGGAGAGAGAAATAAAGAAACAAAAGGCATCCAAGGGGGAGGGGCCCTGCGAGGAGCCGGGCAAAGGCCGGGGCGAGTGCCCCCAGGACAGGAAAGCCCCGTCCAGGAGAAGCAGGAGCTTCACCAATCTTCCCAGGGCGGAAAGGCGCTCCCAGGGAGTTAGAGCAGGACCCCAGGAGGGCCGGGATGCCCACAGGCTCCCTGGGACACTAACAGACACCTGTGCCCCAGGGAGAGTGCGCCGAGCTCCCTAAAGGGCTGGAGGGCGCACACGCATTGACCCGGGAGCAGCTCGGAGGGGCTCTGGCAGCGGCTCCGCGGAGAGGGGCCTGCCCTGCCGGGAGCGCAAATCCAACAGCACAGGCTCGGGAGCACAGGGCACCGGGGACACAGCCCAGGATCCGAACTACCCCCGGGGACAGGCAGAGGCCAGGAGGTCCCAGGACAGCAAGGACACTCCTGCCCCAAGCTGAGCAGATCAGCGGCCCCGCCCCCTGAGCCTCCAGGCCCCTGCAGGAGAGCTCCAAAGTTACTGCGGGAGCTGAATCCAGGGCTCCAGAGCTGGCCTCACAAGGTAAACAACCCGCACTGAGCCTCATGGTGGCCTCACCCGATAAACAGGATAAACAACTCACTGAACCCTGAACCAGGCAGGGGGCTGAGCAGCTCCCCGAAGTGCTAACACCTGAAAATCAGCACAAGAGGCCCCTCCCCCAGAAGACCAGCTAGAGGGACAAGTTCCAGGGGAAGTCAAGGGACTTACAGTATACAGAATCAGAAGATACTCCCCCAAGGTTTTTTTTTTTTTTTTTGCTTTTGGATTTCTGTTTGCTTCCCCCACGCTTTTTTTTTCCTTTCTTTTTCTTTCTCTTTCTCTTCTCTTCTTTCCTCTTTTTTTCTTCCTTTTTTCTTTTTTCTTTTTGTCTTTTCTTTCCTTCTTTCTCTCCTCTCTTTTTCTCCTTTTCCCAATACAACTTGTTTTTGGCCACTCGCACTGAGCAAAATGACGAGAAGGAAAACCTCACCTCAAAAGAAAGAATCAGAAACAGTTCTCTCTCCCACAGAGTTACAAAATCTGGATTACAATTCAATGTCATAAAGGCAATTCAGAAGCACTATTATAAAGCTACTAGTGGCTCTAGAAAAAAGCATAAAGGACTCAAGACACTTCATGACTGCAGAATTTAGATCTAATCAGGCAGAAATTAAAAATCAATTGAATGAGATGCAATCCAAACTAGAAGTCCTAACGACGAGGGTTAACGAGGTGGAAGAACGAGTGAGTGACATAGAAGACAAGTTGATGGCAAAGAGGGAAACTGAGGAAAAAAGAGACAAACAATTAAAAGACCATGAGGATAGATTAAGGGAAATAAACGACAGCCTGAGGAAGAAAAACCTACGTTTAATTGGGGTTCCCGAGGGCGCCGAAAGGGACAGAGGGCCAGAATATGTATTTGAACAAATCATAGCTGAAAACTTTCCTAATCTGCGAAGGGAAACAGGCATTCAGATCCAGGAAATAGAGAGATCCCCCCCCCCCTCTAAAATCAATAAAAACCGTTCAACACCTCGACATTTAATAGTTAAGCTTGCAAATTTCAGAGATAAAGAGAAGATCCTTAAAGCAGCAAGAGACAAGAAATCCCTGACTTTTCTGGGGAGGAGTATTAGGGTAACACCAGAACTCTCCACAGAGACCTGGCAGGCCAGAAAGGGCTGGCAGGATATATTCAGGGTCCTAAATGAGAAAAGCATGCAACCAAGAATACTTTATCCAGCAAGGCTCTCATTCAGAATGGAAGGAGAGATAAAGAGCTTCCAAGACAGGCAGGAACTGAAAGAATATGTGACCTCCAAACCAGCTCTGCAAGAAATTTTAAGGGGGACTCTTAAAATTCCCCTTTAAGAAGAAGTCCAGTGGAACAATCCACAAAAACAAGGACTGAATAGATATCATGATGACACTAAACTCATATCTTTCAATAGTAACTCTGAACGTGAACGGGCTTAATGACCCCATCAAAAGGCGTAGGGTGTCAGAATAGATAAAAAAGCAGGACCCATCTATTTGCTGTCTACAAGAGACTCATTTTAGACAGAAGGACACCTACAGCCTGAAAATAAAAGGTTGGAGAACCATTTACCATTCAAATGGTCCTCAAAAGAAAGCAGGGGTAGCTATCCTTATATCAGATAAACTAAAATTTACCCCGAAGACGGTAGTGAGAGATGAAGAGGGACACTATATCATACATAAAGGATCTATCCAACAAGAGGACTTAACAATCCTCAATATATATGCCCCGAATGTGGAAGCTGCCAAATATATCAATCAATTAATAACCAAAGTTAAGACATACTTAGATAATAATACACTTATACTTGGTGACTTCAATCTAGCTCTTTCTACACTCGATAGGTCTTCTATTTTTTTTTAATTTTTATTTATTTATGATAGTCACAGAGAGAGAGAGAGGCAGAGACACAGACAGAGGGAGAAGCAGGCTCCATGCACTGGGAGCCCGACGTGGGATTCGATCCCGGGTCTCCAGGATCGCGCCCTGGGCCAAAGGCAGGCGCCAAACCGCTGCGCCACCCAGGGATCCCTCGATAGGTCTTCTAAGCACAACATCTCCAAAGAAATGAGAGCTTCAAATGATTCACTGGACCAGATGGATTTCACAGATATCTACAGAACTTTACATCCAAACGCAACTGAATACACATTCTTCTCAAGTGCACATGGAACTTTCTCCAGAATAGACCACATACTGTGTCATAAATCGGGTCTGAACTGATACCAAAAGATTGGGATCGTCCCCTGCGTATTCTCAGACCATAATGCCTTGAAATTAGAACTAAATCACAACAAGAAGTTTAGAAGGACTTCAAACACATGGAGGTTAAGGACCATCCTGCTAAAAGATGAAAGGGTCAACCAGGAAATTAAGGAAGAATTAAAAAGATTCATGGAAACTAATGAGAATGAAGATACAACCATTCAAAATCTTTGGGATGCATCAAAAGCAGTCCTGAGGGGGAAATACATCGCAATACAAGCATCCATTCAAAAACTGGAAAGAACTCAAATACAAAAGCTAACCTTACACCTAAAGGAGCTAGAGAAAAAACAGCAAATAGATCCTACACCCAGCAGAAGAAGAGAGTTAATAAAGATTTGAGCACACTCAGCGAAATCTAGACCAGAAGAACTGTGGAACAGATCAACAAAACCAGGAGTTGGTTCTTTGAAAGAATTAATAAGATAGATAAACCATTAGCCAGCCTTATTAAAAAGAAGAGAGAGAAGACTCAAATTAATAAAATCATGAACGAGAAAGGAGAGATCACTACCAACACCAAGCAAATACAATCGATTTTAAAAACATATTATGAACAGCTATACGCCAATAAATTAGGCAATCTAAAAGAAATGGACGCATTTCTGGAAAGCCACAAATTACCAAAACTGGAACAGGAAGAAACAGAAAACCTGAACAGGCCAATAACCAGGGAGGAAATTGAAGCAGTCATCAAATACCTCCCAAGACACAAAAGTCCAGGGCCAGATGGCTTCCCAGGGGAATTCTATCAAACGTTTAAAGAAGAAACCATACCTATTCTACTAAAGCTGTTTGGAAAGATAGAAAGAGATGGAGTTCTTCCAAATTCGTTCTATGAGGCCAGCATCACCTTAATTCCAAAACCAGACAAAGACCCCACCAAAAAGGAGAATTATAGACCAATATCCCTGATGAACATGGATGCAAAAATTCTCAACAAGATACTAGCCAATAGGATCCAAAAGTACATTAAGAAAATTATTCACCATGACCAAGTAGGATTTATCCCCGGGCACAAGGCTGGTTCAACACTCGTAAAACAATCAATGTGATTAATCATATCAGAAAGAGAAAAACCAAGAACCATAGGATCCTCTCATTAGATGCAGAGAAAGCATTTGACAAAATACAGCATCCATTCCTGATCAAAACTCTTCACAGTGTAGGGATAGAGGGAACATTCCTCGACATCTTAAAAGCCATCTACGAAAAACCCACAGCGAATATAATTCTCAATGGGGAAGCACTGGGAGCCTTTCCCCTAAGATCAGGAACAAGACAGGGATGTCCACTCCCACCACTGCTATTCAACATAGTACTGGAAGTCCTAGCCTCAGCAATCAGACAACAAAAAGACATTAAAGGCATTCGAATTGGCAAAGAAGAAGTCAAACTCTCCTTCTTCACCAATGACATGATACTCTACACAGAAAACCCAAAAGACTCCACCCCAAGATTGCTAGAAGTCATACAGCAATTTGGTAACGTGGCAGGATACAAAATCAATGCCCAGAAGTCAGTGGCATTTCTACACAGTAACAATGATACTGAAGAAAGAGAAATTAAGGAGTCAATCCCATTGACAACTGCACCCAAAAGCATAAGATACCTAGGAATAAACTTAACCAAAGAGGGAAAGGATCTATACCCTAAAAACTACAGAACACTTCTGAAAGAAATTGAGGAAGACACAAAGAGATGGAAAAATATTCCATGCTCATGGATTGGCAGAATTAATATTGTGAAAATGTCAATGCTACTCAGGGCAATTTACACGTTTAATGCAACCCGTATCAAAATACCATGGACTTTCTTCAGAGAGTTAGAACAAATTTTTTGAAGATTTGTGTGGAATCAGAAAAGACTCCGAATAGCCGGGGGAATTTTAAAAAAGAAAACCATAGCTGGGGGCATCACAATGCCAGATTTCAGGCTGTACTACAAAGCTGTGGTCATCAAGACAGTGTGGTACTGGCACAAAAACAGACACATAGGTCAATGGAACAGAATAGAGAATCCAGAAGTGGACCCTGAACTTTATGGTCAACTAATATTCGACAAAGGAGGAAACACTATCCACTGGAAGAAAGACAGTCTCTTCAATAAACGGTGCTGGGAAAATTGGACATCCACATGCAGAAGAATGAAACTAGACCACTCCCTTGCACCATACACAAAGATAAACTCAAAATGGACGAAAGATCTAAATGTGAGACAAGAGTCCATCAAAATCCTAGAGGAGAACACAGGCAACACCCTTTTTGAACTCGGCCACCGTAACTTCTTGCAAGATATATCCACAAAGGCAAAAGAAACGGAAGCAAAAATGAACTATTGGGACTTCATCAAGATAAGAAGCTTTTGCACAGCAAAGGATACAGTCAACAGAACTCAAAGACAACCTACAGAATGGGAGAAGATATTTGCAAATGACCTATCAGATAAAGGGCTAGTTTCCAAGATCTATAAAGAACTTATTAAACTCAACACCATAGAAACAAACAATCCAGTCATGAAATGGGCAAAAGACATGAAGAGAAATCTCACAGAGGAAGACACAGACATGGCCAACACGCACATGAGAAAATGCTCTGCATCACTTGCCATCAGGGAAATACAAATCAAAACCACAATGAGATACCACCTCACACCAGTGAGAATGGGGAAAATTAACAAGGCAGGAAACCACAAATGTCGGAGTGGATGTGGAGAAAAAGGAACCCTCTTACACTGTTGGTGGGAATGTGAACTGGTGCAGGCACTCTGGAAACCTGTGTGGAGGTTCCTCAAATAGTTAATAGACCTGCCCTACCACCCAGCAATTGCACTGTTGGGGATTTACCCCAAAGATACAGATGCAATGAAACGCCGGGACACCTGCACCCTATGTTTCTAGCAGCAATGTCCACAATAGCCAAACTGTGGAAGGAGCCTCGGTGTCCATCGAAAGATGATGGATAAAGAAGATGTGGTCTATGTATACAATGGAATATTACTCAGCTATTAGAAACGACAAATACCCACCATTTGTTTCAACGTGGATGGAACTGGAGGGTATTACGCTGAGTGAAATGAGTCAACTGGAGAAGGACACACATTATATGGTCTCATTCATTTGGGGAATATAAATAATAGTGAAAGGGAATAGAAGGGAAGGGAGAAGAAATGGGTAGGAAATATCAGAAAGGGAGACAGAACATAAAGACTCCGAACTCCGGGAAACGAACTAGGGGTGATGGAAGGGGAGGAGGGCGGGGTGTGGGGGTGAATGGGTGACAGGCACTGAGGGGGGCTCTTGACGGGACGAGCACTGGGTGTTATTCTGTATGTTGGCAAATTGAACACCAATAAAAAATAAATTTATTATTAAAAAAAAGACAATTTACAAATTAAAAAAAAATAAAGCTCAACCAAAAACCAAAGAACAAAAAAATCACCCGGATAATCTGAAAAACACATTATTTACTTTTTTTTTTTTAATTTAAACACATTCAAGAATGAAATTCCAGGCCGTGATTTTCTTTGGAAAATCGTACCAGACATTTAAGAAGAACTAACAGCAATTCTACATAACCCCCTCAAGGAAATAGAAGAGAGGGAACATTTCTCAAATCATTTTATCAGATTAGCATTACCCTGATACCAAAATCAGAGAGAGTACGAAAATCACATTCAATAATATATAAAAAAAAAATAATAATACAATTTGACCCAACTGGGCTTATCCTGGAACTGCAAAGGCAGTGTAGTATTCAACAATCAGTTAATAGGGCTGCCTGGGTGGCTCAGTCGGTTAAGCGTCCAACTCTTGGTTTTGGCTCAGGTCATGATGATCTCAGCGTCCTGGGATGGAGCCCCATGTTGGGCTCCGTGCTCAGCGGGGAGTATGCTTGTCCCTCTCCCTCTGCTTCCTTCCCCCAACCCTCAGCTCACACTCACACACACACACACACACACACACACACACTCTCTCTTTCTCTTAAGTATAAGTAAATCTTTTAAAAAATAATTAGTAAATCATAGTAGTAATTATTAGTAAATAATTAGTAAATCATATAAAAAAAGAACATGATCACATCAATTCATGCAGAGAAAGCATCTGACAAAATTCAACAGCCATTCATGAAAAACGCACTTAGCAAACCGGGAACAGAAGGGAGCTTTCTTAACCTGGATATAAAGCATCTTACAAAAATACCTACACCCTCCATCCTTCTTAATGGAGAAGGACAGTGTGCTTTCTTCCAAAGACCAGGAATGAGGCTAACATATCCACTCTCCCCTCTGTTATTCAATATTTGCTGGAAGGCCTAGCCATTGCAGAAAGGAAAGAAAAAAGAAAAATCAAGAAGGAGGAAATAAAATTATTCCAATTCAGAGGTGACATGATTATGTACAGAAATAATCCCATGAAATTAAAAAAGAACCTCCTAGAACTAATAATGAATTCAACGTTGTAACAGCATACAAGCTCAACACAAAATGTCAAGCAAATTTCTACATGCTAGCAATGAGCGATTACATAACAAAACAAAAAGCCGAAACTACACATACCATACCATATTTACAACAGCCTCCTCCCCTCAAGCCTAGCAAAACACACACAGGATCCGTATGCCTTAAACGACAAAAAGCTGAGGAAAGAAGTCTAAGAAGACCTAAATAAATGGAAACACATACTGTGTTCATGGGTCGATAAAGTCAGTATCATTTAGATGTCAACAAGTCCCAAAGGGATCCATCATTTTAATACAATTCCAATCAAAACTCCCAGTAGGACTTTTTGGTAATATACACTGATAACGAAGTTTATGTGGAAAGGCAAAGGAACTAGAACGGTCAAATAATTTTGCAAAAGAAAAAGAAAATTGGAGGAGTAACACCAATTTTATGATTTACTATGCAGCAACAGCCAAGATATGGATATGACATTTGGGTCCATGGAGGGATCAACGGATCGAGAAAATGTGCCATAGATTCAGGATGAAATATTATTTGGCCGTTAAAAAAGGAAGAACATTCTGCCTTTTACAACTACTTGGATGGACCTTGAAGGCTTTATGCTGAGATATGTCAGAGAGACAAAGAGAAATACTGTATGTTCTCACATATGTGGACAACAAAAAAGCCAAACTCACAGAAAGAGATTAGAATCGTGTTTGCCAGAGGTTGGGGGGGGGGGGGGACACGTTGGTCTTGGGTACAAAATTCCAGCCAGAAGATAATTAAGTTATGGGGATCTATTGTAATATAGATAGCATGACTATCATTAATAATCCTGTATTATATAGGGAAAGTTAAGAGAGGACATCTTAAATGTTATCACCACAAGAAATGATAATTATGTGAAGGGACAGAGTGTTAACTAACCTCACATAGTGAATATTTCACAGTATATACATGTATCACATCATCACCTTGTACATCTTACATTTACTTAAGTTGTATATCAGTAGTATCTCAATAAAGCTGAAAAAATAAAATTATCCCCAGTATGTTCCAGTGGGAACCCTTCAGGCAATTTTCTGTGTCCTTCTGACATCACCCAATCCTTCCTTGAACTGTCCCTTATTCCTGGTACCATAAGCTGAGCCAGGCTCATTGGTCCTTTCCCTCTCCCATTCCAACACACATACATTCATACCTCTCTCTCTCTCAATCTATGCATATACGCACACATACACACTGAAAAGCATGAGTTCACGCGGAGACCTCCAATCCCAATGTAACACCTCAGCATTTGTTGTTTCCTTCCTTTCTGTATTTGAAATTCCCTTTTCCAAAAGTGAGAGTTGTGTCTCCCAATATCCTTACACATTTACTGAGTTGATGAACCCCAATGCATATAAGCCAGCCCTCTTGCACAACAGACACCCACCCCCACATGCTCTGATGAACCATTCTCTGACCTTGACTTCCATACAGCCCTCAAGTTGGGATCCTTGAGCCAGTCAGCCTTCTTCCCACCCAACCCCCAGGGACATCCTCCTCACCACCTTGGGCTCTGTCCCCAGGGCAGCCTGCTCTTCTGTACGGATGCCCTTCTCACCGTGCCTGGGCTCTGACTCCTCAAGTACAAGATGCCCCTACGCACGTACACTTGCCTTGCTCTGTAGCACCGAATGGCTTTAGGGATGAATGGGGAGGGGAAGGGAAGGGAAAGAAAGGGGAGAGGGAAGAGGTAAATATATCTCAATTTGATCAGTTAATTAAGGTGAATTGGGCCAAATCTGGGCAATATCATGAAGCCAGTGCTTTTTTTTTTTTTTTCCTCACTGCTCTTCAGCTTTCCCTTCCTGCCTCTCTTCTCTACCCCCACTTCTTTCTCAGTCCTGACCTCCATCAAGTGTAGAAACGTAATGAGGGTCATGACGCCTGTATTAACGCTTATAGCAGCTGGCTGGCTAACAGCCAGCGTGGACGGTGTCCACCCTGGAGCTCTGACACTTAAGCCCTCTGTCTCTTGTGACAGAGCACAAGGTTTCCCCCTCTTTTAGCAATTTCAGGGTAAGCAGGAGAGCAGATTCTACATACTTCTTGGATCCTTGTGTCCTCTGTCTGTAAAATGGGGATGAAGACCACCTCCCTCCCAGGTTGTGGGAGAAACAGAGACAGCAATACCAGACACCTTTTGATTCCAACCCTAGTGATGAGGGTTTTTACCAGCATCACAGGACTCCTTGATATCCGGGAACACACCCAGTGGATTTCCCCTGAGCGCTGATGCGCTTGCTGTACCTTCTGCCTGCAGTGATCTAACAATGCAGGTAGTTCCACAGCCCTGCTCCTTCACTTCCTTCGCTCTCTGCTCAGTCACTACCGTCTGAGGGAGTCCTTCCCTTCATCACCCTGAATAGATAACAACATGCTCCCTACATGCTCTGTTCTCTAACCGGCCTTATCTTTCTATGTAGCACTTGCCCCTCTGGTAGTCAATATAGACGTACTGGCTAAGTCTACAAAATGCGAGATGTTGTCAATTTTGTCTTGTGTTGCATTCCTAACTCCTAGAAAAGTACTCAGGCACACGGCAGGTGATCAGAAAATTCATGGGGAAGGATGGCTGGGAGTCAAGACCTTTACACACACTTCTAAGTTGTACAGGTACCTTCCAAGACAGTCCCTGGCCCCACTTTATTGAAGAGGATACATACTTAGGCTTCAGGAGACAGGTGACTTGTCCGATGACACAGAACCAGAATTTGGGGCTCTGGGGCTTTGGCATCCTATCTGCCACGTTCCCAAACCCTCAGTTCCTGGACAAAGACCTCACAATCACAAGGGTAAAAGATTTTACTTCCGAGACACAGACGCCAAACAGCTGAGATACCCAGAGACAACAAAGAGAGATCACTGAACACAACCTAAAAAAGATTCCAAAAATCTCTGCACAGAGAGTTCACAACTCGAGCCACAGGCTCCCCAAAGCAACAGAAGCCATACACACGGAGTCTACTCTTGCACCCCAACAGACCAACGTCTTCATCTAGAACACAACAGACATCTGCTCAGATAGGTCACATCCTAGAGAGACTCCCAAACCATGCAGACACCTCCCAAGCTCATGGAAAGACCTCAGAAAACAGAAATAAGTTCAAGTAACTCAGAAACATCACAGAACCTTCAGATAAAGCCCCCAGACAAATCAGAGAACCTACACCTTGGATACAGACTCCCAAACAGCTCCGATGCTTTATACCTTAAGACAATGCCCCCACCCCAGGCAGCTCAGAGATATCACAACTTGAAACCCAGAATCACAAACAGCTCAGAGACCTCACACCCTAGGGTCCAGACGCCAACATAGAGATCTCAGACCCAGGGACACCAATGCACAAAAAGCTCAGAAAGTGCACCCCCAGATGAACAGGCACATCAGCCTAAAAGACCTTATCCCATAGCGTACACAATCCACTCAGACGGCATATCCCACTCACTCACAATCCCCCCAAAGGCTCAGAAACATCTAATGTACCCAAACTGCATCAGTACTGTCCTATCTATAGCGATACACATCCCCAAACTGCCTGACACTTTCCTTCCTAGACAGGGACGCCAAACAAGCGCACAGACCTCGCCCTGGACATTAATTGATTGCATCTGTACGATTGACAGTGCCGTGCCAGACGCACCCGCCTAGGCTTGTGACTGAGTTAGGGCTGAACAAGGCTGGAAGAGCTCACGTGAAGACGGCACGGTCACCGCGCGCGTCCAGCGCCAGACACTGGCTACAAGCCAGATGTTGCGCCGAACCTCACCACCAACTGGGACAGCATCTTCAGCCCCTCGAGGCAGTCGGTCGGTGAGTAGTTCGACTCGGGAGAGAAATTCTGAAAGGCCACACACAGGTACACGCTCGCACAGACAGACACAGACACAGACGCGCGCGCGCGCACGCACGCGCGCACACACACACACACACACACGGAGGCACGCATGCACAAAAACCACACACAGACCCCTCACCCTGAGCTCCCGCTCAGCCATGGTCTTGCCTGTTCCAGCCAGAGGGCCAGTGGGAACTGGCTAGGCGAAGACGGGGGCGGGGACTAGGGGGTTTATCCGGGGGCAAGGTGCGCCCCGGAAGGGCCTTCTCCCGCAATCTCGCCGGGACCAATCACCGCTTAGAAAGTATCTGACCCCGCCCCATACGTCGGAGAGCCAATCTCACACCCTGTTGCTGCCCAGCTGGACGAGACCAAGTAGAAACGGAGGGGTGGAGTCGGCGATGTTAAAATGGAGGTTGCCACCTCAGACTGGGTGTCCACTCGGGCTCAAATGCGTCAGGAGAATGGAATGGGACGGATGGGGAAGTACCCGGAGGGGCTCCTGGCGCCTGCGCTGGAAACCGTGGCTGATGCCACACGCGGGGTATGCCGACCCTCGGTGTTGTCCCATACCCAATGGATTATTCTAAAATCGGACGCCCCTGCCCTAGTGGTACCTCCCTCTAGGTGTGGGAGGTCCTACCTCTGTGCCCCTGAGAGGTTCGTCCAGTGACTCTTCCTGTTCCATCTCGCGCGCCCCTTGGTGGTGCGAACCTGGAACGGCTGGCTGATGGAGACAACCCGCTATGGGCCATTCTAAACTGGCCCCAAGGGGAGGGAGGGCAAAGCCAGGGTGCACACCCCACAGCTCCCTGCAGTCTTGGACTCGGGAGAAAATCTTCCGAAGCTGAAATTTAACTCCCTCCAATGGCCGCCATTGCAACAGGGAGCGTTACAAGCGATTTTCATGTGCTGGGCGTTGTGCTGGCTTTTGTCTCCCCAGGGAATGCAGAATGGGTCTAGTGGGGGAACCGGGCAGGACGGATTAGAGCACTGGACTGTGGTAGGGGCCTGGTGTGGGACAGGTCTCTGTGGTTGACTATCGGTAATAGATCAGAAGGAGAGCAGGAGCTTTGGTTCTCTTAAGGAAGGGGCCATCTCCCAGGAGGCCCGAGGACACTGAGAGAGTGAGATCATGTCCGCCGAGTTCATCACCATCCTGTCGCCCCTGAATATGTTCCCTAGGAAAATACTTTGGCGTGTGCAGCTATGGGTCTCACCACAGCCTTGCATTTATTTATTCATTCTCTTATTCATTCATTAATTCCCTCCAAGTTAGGTGTCAGGTAATAGTATGGATATTAGGAATACAATCCTCTGGAAATAGAAAAAAAAAACACACAAGAAAACCTTGGTCTCATAGAGCTTACGTTCTGTTGGGATCATACAGCACAAAAATATAAGAAGTTGTCAGGCAATTGCTGCGGTTAAATTTAAATCGGAATAATGAAATAGAGGGGTCAATTTCTAGAAACAGGTCAAGGAAGGTCTTTCAAAGCATGTGATCCCTGAGCGGACACCTAGAGGAGATGAATATCTGCAAGAAAAGTATCCCAGACAGAGGTAGGAGCCAGTGGAAAAGTGCAGGAGTGGACATTAGTCCAGGCTGTATGAAGTACAGTGAGGAGGCCGGTGCGGCTGGCTGAGCACGGTTGAGGGAGAGAGGTGATGGGGCCAGATCCTGTAGCACCTTCAGGGCCATGGTGAGGGCTTTGACTTTAACTGTTTGAGTCATGGAGGTTTGGGTTTTGGTTTTTTTGTATGTTGGTTTGGTTTGAGGGTTTTTTGTTGTTGTTTTTGGTAGAGAACCCCCTAGGGTTCTTTCAGAGGCCCAGGCCACCCAGTGTATGGGGAGCAGCTCCTTGCTTGTCCCAGTGGAGAACCTTTCTTCTACTCCTATGCAGCTGAACATGCCTTCCTTGGACAATTCCATAGACTCGTGAGCATCTCCGCAACAGTTCCCCATGAGCATCCATGTCAAAGGATAATAACCTCAGGAGAGGCCAGGCAAGGGCCCCCTGGCATGAGTGAGACCCTACCCAGGTGGGTAGCAACGGAGACAAAGTTACAGGCACAGAGATGACAGAAAGGAAGAACATTAGTGAGACCAGGACAGAGAGACTCTCTGGCAGCACACTGGCCCCACTGAATTTGTACCCACCTATGGGCCCTCAGCTCTGCTGTTGGATAATGTGCCTGTCTCTCCAGAGCAGAAGATGCCCCTGAGGTAATAACTCAGCTGCCTGTGGCCTGGCCTCAGTTGCATTGCCTTGACCTACATCAGGACCCTCTGCCCACAGGACAAGGACCTGTTTTTGTTATGGGGAGGCTTACGTTGTACACATGGTTCCTCACATCCCCTCATGCCCTTGCCTGCCCTCCTGCTGATCTCAGAGCCCCAAAATGCTGCAAGGAGGGAAATGAAGGCAGGAATCCTTAGGTTTGCTTGAGGCTTTAGGCGAATTGATGCACCGAGGTACTTCCCTCAGCTCTCTACCTTCCACCACCTCCTCCACATTTCATACATCAAGTATTGAGCTGGGGAACAGGGTGTGTGAGTGGGAGAGAAAGAGACCTCCTGAAAGTGAGTTGGTTACAGGATCCTGTGGCCCAGGGCAACCCTATCCATTCCCCCTTCCTGGTCACCCTCTACCTGGCCTTGCTGTGCTGAGTTCTGCCTGCCTCCTTCAGAGAGCTTAAGTCATCCAGTTTCTTCCTCCTCACGAGCTGAGATTGCCCTTCCTCCCTGAGCCTCAGCCTCTTCACCTGCAAATGATGATCTTCTACTTGGGGACCGGGCAGATTAACTGAGTTAATACATATATACGTAGGTTTGTCACAGGGTTTTGCCCCTAGGAGGGATGGGGGTAATGTTAGCAGGTATTCCTTTTATATGACTGAGGAAAGGCCCTCCCTGAGCATGGGGAGCCTAAGCTTTCATCCCTGTGGTAGCAGGGCGGGCATGGGAGAAAGCACAGCAAATGTGAAGTCCCTGACCTAGTGCTAAGCCCTGTGAGAGTGAGGTCCATCCTGCCTTCCTCTCAAAAACATTCTCGGATGCAGATACGTGAACTACCTCAGACACCCAACCCTCTGGACAAAGACCCCCTTCCCTCAAGTAGTTCAGAGACCTCATATCCTGGGATAGAGACCCACAAGTCATTCAGAGACCTCTCGTCCCAGACACTAACCACAAACAGCTCAAAAATGTCACACCTGACAACATAGACCCAACTGGCTAAGAGATTTCCTTTAGAAAATAGCTCCCCTTCAGCTCAGAGGCCTCACAGAGCTGCCGGCTGCACTCTGTGACCTAGAGCCACAGCTCTTCAGCTCAGGGCTGCCATGTGGGCAGTGACAGTGAATCTCTGTTCCGTCCACCCTGTGGGGGAGAGGCCTGGTGTCTTGCAGCCCTCCAGCTGTCTGAAGTCAGCAGCATGTCATTGTCATTGGGAAATCAGGTTCACCGCAGGGATGGGGATTTCTCTGGGACTGAAGAGTTCTGAGAGTGACCTCTCAAGTCTAGATCCTGGGGATGACTGTTACCTGACCCACCCGGGTCACCTGTGTTCATAGTAACTTCTGCATCCTGCCCCTCGGGGTTAGGGTGAATCCTATATCCACAAAAGGAGACCCATGGATCCTGTCATCTCTGCCATCTCTTAGCACCCACTGTAGGTAGGATACAGTATCCTGGAGAGTGGAGAGGCCTTCCCTTCTCACTGCCCCTGGCAACCCCCTTAAATCCCTCTGAACATCCCTGTCTTTTCACCCAAACCACCTTTTCTGGTGGCAGCTGCTACACCCCTTCTCTCTGCAGAAATCTCCCTGTTCCCCTTGTCAGCCACCAGGCATCCCCTTCCACCCCAGGGGCCTCTTTAGCTCCCCTCCCCGGCCCTAATCACAGGGCCTCAAGTGCACCCTGTCTCTCCCCCTTTTGTCCTGTCAACCAGCACCCCAGCTCTGGCTCAGAGCAGCCACTCAGGGCCTTTTCTGTTCCCTGCAAGTGCACAACATTGGCAGGATAGAAGTCTTTCCTGCTACAATGCAGGGGTCTGTCATAAGGTCCCTGTTAAGGAGGAACTGGACATTCTCCAGGATGCAGGTGAAATGCTAGCCCCACGTTGGGAGTCCGGGGCAATTCCCCTGGGCTGAGGGTAAAGGGAAGGTATTCTGAGAGAAGGAGCTGCAGTAAGTGTCCCATCAGGATATGGGATGACGCTCTGCAGGGCTGGGTCTGTGAGCACGGAGAAGGGACCCTGGGAGGCCCTGGGGCAGCATGATCACATTAGTGTTCCAGTGGCTGTCATTATGGGCTTTAGCCTCTGGCCAGCTGTGCCCTAAGGTAGCAGGACAACCCGAGTCTGTTACCTGCTTTGTCTGGGCCTGAGTGTCTTCATCGGTGTGACATGGTTTTCTTCTAAGGGGGCCTAATGAGGATTAAGTGAGCTGGCACCTAGGAAGTTCTCGGGACCCTGTAAAATAGATCAGTGATCCCCTAACACTCAGAACCAGGTGCACAGGGTGCTTCTGACTCCTAGAGTGATCTCACTAAACCCTGTACTGGTGGGCAAGCATTTTCAGCCCTGTTGCCTGGACAGGGGACCACTACTGCAGAATGGCTCGAACTGGTCCTCCAGTCCCTCACTACGAATGCCTGCCCATAGAGCACAGCGCTTGATCATGTGAGCGCAGAGACTGGGCTTGGGGCTCCTTTCCTCTGTGCCCTGCAAGAGCCAGAGCTGGCAGTCTTCAGATGGACCACCAGAGCCACCCTGCATTCTTGCCTGCTTCATCCCGCCCCCAGCCACCTTCCCCTCTGCCACCTCCCCCTCTGCCACCTCCCGTGTTATTCAAATGTGCAGGAGATGGTGTGGCAAAAATCGGACTGGAGTGGCCCCATGGGGATGTCCTAGAATGGGTGTCTGCCCATGCTGGGCTTGGGGCCTGGGGTGTGAGACGGCATCATCCTCACCTCTGTCAGTGGTTGGGGCTAATCACCCTGGGGCAGGGTGGACTTATTGTCCCTCCATACACAGTATTTGTATTGTTACATAATAAACACACCCTCCCCTGTGGTACATCCTGTAGTGTTTGTGGTCCATCTCTGCACCAGCGTGCTAGGTCTCACAGGCCACAGTTTCATCTTCACACCTCATCCCTGGTCCACCCCTAGGAGGTGACACCACAGAGGGGCTATTTCTCACTTAAGTCCTGTGGATCATTCTGGTGGTTCTGATGCTCATGTGAAACTTCAAGATCACCTGGTGGTCTTATTCAGGCATGATTGCTGTGCCCCACCCCCAGAGTTTCTGATCCAGTATATCTGGGTTGGGGCCCAGGAATTTTCATTTCTAAGCAGGCGCACCCTCCCTCCCAAATGACGGAGTGAACTCTGATTCCCATCTCTCTCCACCTCATTACTAGTGAACCAGTCCTTTCCTGTCTCTCACCCTCCTCACCCCACCACACCCCTAGATAACAGTCTTATCCGTAGGCCCTAAAGATCTTGATGGGGTCACATTTGTAAGTGTCTAGTACCCTGCCTCAGAGCTCCTGCCCCAGAAAGATGTGAGGATGCTAGTCAATACACTTTTCTTCCCCTGGACCAGTTAGGGATGGCATCGTGGCAGCGTGTATCCACCTGAAAGAAACCTTGCAATGCTAGGCTCATGAGGACAAGGACTTTTTCTTTTCAATATCCTTAGTCTCTGTAGTGCCTAGCACTACATAGTATAATGGGCACTGACTGGGATTAGTGAATGACTGCTCTTTGACCCAGCAATTCCCCTTAAAAGAATGTATAATCATCACCCACCCCACATGATCAGAGCTGTATATTCAAGGAAGGTAGTAGGTTTCAATCAGGAGAAACCTCTAAGTGTCCATTCATAGTCAGTGATTGTTGGATGGTAGCTAAGAGATGAAGGGTTCATGTGTTACCATGGAGGGCCCACTGGCTATGGAACTGAATGAAGGGACCAGTTTACACTGATCAGAGGGATCTTTTCAGGATATGCCAATAATGGGGGAGAGAACAAATGGGAGACACTCATAATGGGACCTGGGGTGAGTGTGTGTGTGTGTGTGTGTGTGTGCACGCACACACACGTGCACACACCCACACATATGGTTTAAATATAGAGAAATATATTTGAAAGAAACACCCTGAAGTAACTCTAGGGGTAGGCCCAGGCAGGCACTGATGTATTGATGGAATCTTTTACACTTGGCCCATATTCACATGTTATTTGAGGGACTCTTTTCTCTTAAGATTTTATTTATTTATTCATGAGAGACACAGAGGCAGAGGCATAGGCAGAGGGAAAAGCAGGGTCTCCATGGGGAGCCAGATGCAGGACTTTATCCCAGGACCCCAAGATCGTGACCTGAGCCAAAAGCAGACGCTGAACCACTAAGCCACTCAGGCGCCCTGAGGAACTTTTTATAAAGCAAAGTCATGTGATGAAATCAATACCTGCTCCACAGAGCATTTGTTTGTGAGGGCGTCTGAAGGGTGTCCAGGAACAGAGTTCTCAAAATTACATGTACTGGGACGATGTAGCAAATGTACATAAGAGAACCCAGCTCATCTCAAGGTGTGGAAGAGCAGCCCTTGGGTATGATACATTCCCTGTCGATCAGCCTCTGGAGTGGGTACTAATCGCGCCCCCATCTGAGGGTGCATCCACAGTGCAGCTACCACCCACTATCCTTGCAGGAATGAGATCCCTGCAGGGCCAACGGTTGTGATTTTCCCAATGTAGCCAGAAATCTGAGTACTTGTCATCTCCTGTTGTTGTAAATGATAGAAATAAATTAAATTCACAAAATCGTAGTTCAGCTAGCTCTGTATAAGTCATACAGAACAATGTGTCTGGGAGTGAGATTGGTTCTGAGGCCTCTGTTCCAAGACAGATTTTCCTGAAACCCTTCTGGATCCCTTTCAGAACACAGCAAGAGGTTGGGAAATGCTATTAAAATGATAAATGTATGTACCAATGCATCCCAATTCTTTTTCTCCTTTGTTCTTAAGTCCTGGATCTGTACTCTGATCCCCACTGTCTGGAGGGCATCATCGCTTGCTCTCTAACCCCTTCATCTTCTTGATGTGTTTTCCCAGTAGTCACTGCCCCCAGCAGCCCATTCTGATTGCTTCGCTGAGTTTTCAGTCCCAGCAGAGCCCCTTCTGGAATGGACCACTCCATGCCCTACCCTTATCCCTGGCAGTGGCCTGGAACTTGGTTTCTGGTGTTCTGAGTGTCAGCCCCAGCTTGTTCTCTTCATATCAGCTGTGTGACTGGGGATCTTCCCTCACTCTCTCTGTGCCTCAGTCTTCTCCACCATGAAATAGTGCCAGTCCTCATAGGTTGTAGTGAAAAGCAAATGAGATGGTCCCAGCAAGGGTTTTCACAGGGCCCAACACAGAATAACAGAAGATAAACACTAGCCCGTATTATTATTGTTTTTGTCATTATTATCGATTCCAGATTTAACTCCGTTTAATAGTCATAACATACTTGAGAGATGGTTATTATTATTAAAAACTGTTGTACAGGTGAGTAACTGATATACTATGTATCAGCTAACTGTCTCACTCAAGCTCACCAGAGACAGGAGAAGAGATGCCAACACTCACTCCCAGGTATGTCTGACCCCGGAGCTCCTGTCCATCACCCCTGGTTGTGCCTTTTTTAATAGCAGTGTCTGTGACAGCAGTAGCTGCTGTCATCATAAAGATAGCCAAAGCCAAGCAAAGACCCTGAAACAAATATGGTCCCCACAATATAATGTGGAAAGACTAGATATCCAGAGTACTCTCAACCTCAGTCAGTCACTCCTCCCTGTACATGCCCCATGGGCTGTAGAATTCATCCTGTGGGTCTTGTTGTCCAGAAGCCTCTTAGCTACTTGCAGAATCATGTCCAAGGCTGATCTAAGCAACACCCACCTCTCCCTGCAATGCCACGTGGGACATGCTGAGGTCCCATGTTCTAGAGACCCTGCTCCTGGATCCAGTTGAACCTTTACAACCTCCTTCCTGGCACTCTTCCCCTCGAGTGGGTGCAAAGCCCATATTCGCTCCTGATTCTGTTGATAGAGCAGTGAATGAGGAGACTTATGTACCGAAGGGTTAGACAACTTGCCCAGGGTCCCCCTGCTAGTCCACAGCAAAGCCTGGATTCACACACTGTACTTTGTGACTCTAGGTATACAGACCTAAACAGCACTCCCTTCTGTCTCTAGTAGCAGATGCTCTTTAATGGTGCATACATGCCACATGCTTTATTACACAAAATTGTCTAACATCCTCATTATCATAAATAGTGGTAATTGTTAGGATAGCAACACCTTTACATTGATAGAACTTTGGGAGTTTCCTTGAACCTCTTCATCACAGGACACGTGTGTACATGTCATTTGAGAAAGACAATTGATCTTTTTAAAAAATATTTTATTTAAAAAAGTGTTATTTAAATTCAATTTGCCAACATATAGTAAGTATAACACCCAGCACTCATCCTGTCAAGTGCCTTCCTTAGTGCCTGTCACCCATTTACCCCATCCGCCACCCTCTTTTACTTTTTAAGATTTTTTTTGTATATTTTTTTATTGGAGTTCGATTTGCCAACATATAGTATAACACCCAGTACTCATCCCGTCAAGTGCCCCCCTCAGTGCTGGTCACCCAGTCACCCCATCGCCCCACCCACCTCCCGTTCCACTACCCCTTGTTCGTTTCCCAGAGTTAGGTCTTTTTAAGACTTTATTTATCTATTCATGAGAGACACACAGAGAGAGGCAGAGGGAGAAGCAGACTCCCTGAGGGGAGCCTGGTGCAGGACTTGATCCCAGGACCCCGGGATCACGACCTGAACCAAAGGCAGACGCTCAATCACTGAGCCACCCAGGTGCCCTGATAGCTGATCCTCTTAACGTAGAATTCAAGGATTAATTCAAGACTGACTTAGGATTTGTGTCTGGCCATGATGGAGAAACAGGTATGGACTTATCCTCCCACTCTAAATAATTTTTAAAAATTGGAACAGATGATTCTTAGACATGGTAAAACAGGCAGTTCAGGACACTGATACCTGAGAGAAGGGGGGAAATGAAGTAAGTAGTATAATATCCCCCATCTTACTGCCTGAAGAGGGTTTTCAGGCCTCAGCCCAGGGAGAGGAAACCCAAACAGAGGCCCATGGCCTCCCAGAGTTGAGGAAACAGTTGAGAATTCAGGGAGGCCAAGGCAAGTAAAATTCCTTGAGTAGAGGACCAGCAAAAAGAGAGCTGCTTGGAGGGCAGAGAACTGGAGAGAGAGAGAGAGAGAGAGAGAGAGAGAGAGCATGTACTCTGGAGATCTGCATAGGATTCCCCTGGAATCTCCAGCTGAATTCTGATCAGTGCATATGTATGAAGAAATTACCCAAGTCATGGAAAAGTACCACCGAAAAAGAATGGGTGGAATAACCCCAGAGTTCACAGAGGGATGGAAATAGTTCACCTTCTCACCTACCAGAGTAAGAAAATCCCCAAATATGCAGGGTATGGGGTAGATCTTTCAGTCAGTTATTTTCTCAGTACTCAATAAATTTTATCCTGGACTAAAGACTGTTCTGATTACATCTAATAATGCTAGAAAGCAAGCCTCAAAAGGATAAAAGTTACATGTTTCCATGTAACTTAACTGCATCCCAGCACATTTGAAATTGCTTAAAGGAATTATTACTATTATAAAAACCAGAACCCAACAGGTAAAATTCACAATGTCTGGCATCCAATAAAAACTCTTAGGCAGGGGTACCTGGGTGGCTCAGTTGCTTAAGCATCCCACTCTTGATTTCAGCTCAGGTCATGATCTCATGAGGAGCCCCACCTCAGGCTCTGCACTCAGCAAGGAATCTACTTGAGATTCCCTCCCTCTCCTTCTGCCCCTCCCCTCCTCTCTAAAATAAATAAGTAAATCCTTTAAAAAAAACTATCAGGCATGCACAGAAGAAGAAAATGCAACCAATAATGAGGATACAAATCAATCAATAGAAGTAGATCCAGAAATAACACAGGTGATAAAGTGAATAGACATGGACATTAATACAGCTATTATAAATGTATTCTTTGTGTTGAAAAAGATAAAGGAAAGAGTGAGTATGTTAATAGGAGACATAAAGTTATTTTTAAGGGATTCAAATTGAACTGCTAGAGATAAAAAATATATGGCCTGAGATGAAAATTACATTGTATGAGGTTAACAGCAGATTAGACATTTCAGAAGAAAAGATTAGTGAACTTGAAGACATAATGGGATTTAAAAAAAAAAAACTTCCAAAATGAAGCACACATAGGAAAAAAAAAAGCTTTGTTAAAAATGAATGGAGCAATAATGAGCTATAGGACAGCTTCCAATTGCTTAATATACATATTATTGGAGTTGCCAAAGGGAGGTGGACAGAAAAAATGCTTTTAGAAATACTAGCTGAAAAATTTCCAAATTTAATGCAAACCAGAAACCTACACCCAAAAAGCTCAATGAATCTGGAGTGCAAGAAATATACAGAAAACGACACCAAATTACATTATAATCAAAATGATTAAAAGCTGTAAAGAAGAAAAAATCTTAAAAGATGACAGTGGGGAAAAAGAGATTCATTATGTTTCAAAGGTAAAATATAACAGCACATTTCTCTTCAGAAACAATGGGAACCAGAAAACAGTGGAGCAACAACATTAATGTAGGGAAAGAAAAAAATTGTCAAAATAAAATTGAAAACAGAGAAAATAATTTTCAAGAATGAAGACCAAATAATGACTTTTTTAGAGATACAGACTCAATTCATCAGCAAATATGCAGGGTTAAAAAAAAGGTTCTAGGGATGCCTGGGTGGCTCAGTTGGTTAAGTGTCTGACTCTTGATTTCAGCTCAGGTCATGATCTCAGAGTTGTGAGATGGAGCCTCACGTTGGACTCCACATTAGGCGGGGAGCCTGATTAAGATTCTTTCTCTCCCTCTGCCTCTCCCCCATCCCACTCATGCTCTCTCTCAAAAAAAAAAAAAAAAAAAGGTTTTAAAAATCCTTCAGATAGAATGAAAATTATGCCAGATGGAAATTAGGACTTGCACAAAGAAATAGCATCAGAAATGATAAATATGTGATAAATATAAACCATCCATTTCTTAATTTTAAAAATAACTTTAAAAATTGACAGTTTAGGGCAAAAATAATATATCGGGGAGTTATAAGTAAAAGCAAAATATATGCCAACAAAAGCAAAAAAAAAGCCTAGAAGAAATAAAATAGAATTATATAGTTGTAAAATTCTTATACTCTATTCAAAGTGGTATAATATTACTTTAGAGTATATTATGATAAATTGTAGATATATATTATAAACCCTGAATTGACTACTAAAAAGTAAGAGTATAGCAAATAACCCAAAAAATCAACAAAGAGGTAAAATGGAGTAAAAAACCACTACATTAATCTAAAACAAAGCATAAAAAGAGGATACTGGGAGCCTGGGTGGTTCAGTGTCAGCCTTCTGCTCAGATCATGATCCCAGAGTCGTGGAATGAAGCCCTACATCAGGTTTCCTGCTCAGTGGGGAACCTGCTTCTCCCCCTCCCTGACTGCCTCTTCCCCCCACCCCCACCGTGTCAAATAAATAAATAAATAAATAAATAAATAAATAAATAAATAAATAAAATCTTTAAAAAAAAGAGGATACTGGGAATGAAGAACAGATGGGACAAATAGAAAACAAATAACAATATGGAATGTCTAAACCCAGACATACCAATAATCATATTAAATGTGAAGAGTTTAAATGACTCTATTAAAAAACAATGATGGGACACCTGGGTGACTCAGTGGTTGAGCGTCTGCCTTCAGTCAGGTTGTGATCCTGGGGTCTGGGAATCGAGTCCCACATTGGGCTCCCTGTAGGGAGCCTGCTTATCCCTCTGCCTATGTCTCTTCCTCTCTCTGTGTGTCTCTCATGAATAAATAAATAAAGTCTTCAAAAAAAACAATGATTGTAGGATTACATAAAAGAGCAATATTCAATTGTATGCTGCCTGAAAGAAACCCAATTTGAATGCAAAGATACAAATAAGTTAAAAGTAAAAGGACAGGCCACTCAGGGGATTCCACTTCCAGAAAGGCAACATAAGTTCTGCGGACTAGTAAAAATTATTGTTTTACAATCAAAACATTTAAAGTCTCCAGAAATTGTCCTAAGGGAATACAACAAATAAGGAAATATTTATTCAAGAAAATCTATTAAATCTCACAGTGAGAGTCTGTGGCACTTGAGCCATGACCCACTCCATCCTCCACCCCCCAATTCATGTAGATGGAAGATCCACTTTGGGAAGATGTGGCCAAAAAAAAAAAAAAAAAAAGGGAACTCTTTCTCTATTCAGCTCCCAATCAAGGGATATAATATCTCACTGGAAAGGGCCTGATACCAACATTTCTCATCCACTGCCACTCTGTTGCAGAGGCCAAATTCCTAGTGAAAGTGTCTGAAAGGTCTGGTATTCCCTTCCTCCATCTAGCCTCCACTCCTAGGGTAGAAACCTTACCCCAGGCACAGCAGGCCAAAAATACTAGAGCCTCTATAGCCTTTGCCCCAGCTCACTCATGAGAAGAGGTTTCAGCTGGGAAAAGCAGAAGTTATGATCCTCACTCAGTGCCTGGAGCCGTGGCTCAGAGATTTTGCCCAAGAAGAGAGGCAGTTCATAAGGGAGAACTCCAGCTTATCCTCAAAGAAACTGATTTTATTTGAAACAGGATCTGTAGAAGTTCAAACTTAAGTATACTCTCAAAAACAATGGACATCCTGCTGATAAGCATTTAAGAAAAAGCTGGTGGCTCTCTGAGAGCAACAAGCTAAAGTGACTAGAGGCTCTAGTCAGGGCAGTTAGAGTGGGCTCTAAATCCAATGACAGTTGTCCTTACAAAATAAAGGTGGAGGGAGATTTGAGACAAGGAGATGAAGGCAATGTGAATACAGAGGCAGAGATTGAAGTAATGCATCTAGTAGCCAAGGAATGGCAAGTATTACTGGAAGCCACCAGAAGCTGGTGAAAAGAGGCATGGAACAGATTATCCTTCAGAGTCTCTACAAGGAACCAACCCTGCCTATACCTTGACTTCAGACTTCTGCCCTCCAGAATTTGACAGAATAAATTTCTATTGTTTTAAGCTATAGAATTTGTGGTGATTTATTATGGCAGCCTTAGGGAATGAATACAACCATATTGCGGACCACAAAACAAAGTTCCATAAGCTTAAAAGATTGAAATCATACAAAATATTTTCTCTCAACACGATAGAATTAAATTGAAGATAAATTTTTGAAAGATATTTGGGAAATATGTAAATATTTTGAAGCAAAATAACACTTCTAAATATTGTGTCAAGGAAGAAATAAAAAGGGGTGACAGAAAAAAATTCTCCGGCTTGATTGAGATATAATTGACAAATGGAATTGTAGGGAGATGGGTGGGAGGATGGGTGAAATAGGTGAAAGGGATTAAGAGCGCACTCATTGTGATGAGCACTGAATAATGTATAGAATCATTGAATCATTATATTGTACACCTGAAACTATTATAACACTGTTAATTGTACTTGAATTAAAAGTAAGTAAAATTTTAAAAAAGAAAAAAATAGTGTACAACATGATGATTTGATATGTTTGCATTGTGAAGATATTCCCACCATCATGTCCATTGCCTCACATATTAACCTGTTTGATTTTTGGTGGTTTCTTTTTTCTTTCTTTTTTTTTTTTAGAACATTTAAGTTTCACTCTCTTAGCAAATTTCAACTATATAGCACAGCATTAGTGACTATAGTAGTCCCCATGTTATACATTATATCCTCAGACCTTATTCATCCTATAACTGAAAGTTTGTACCCTTTTACCAGCTTCTCCTTATTTTCCCCACCTCTCAGCCCCTGGCGACCACCATTCTACTTTCTATTTCTATAACTTCAACTTTTTAAAAATAGATTCCACATATAAGCGATATCATGCATAATGCTCTTCAAGTTCATCCATGTTGTTGCAGATGGCAAGATTTCCTTCTTTTTAAAGTAGGTTTCTTTTATTTTTAAAGATTTGTGCATCCATTTTTAGAGAAGGGGGAGGAGCAGAGGGCGAGGAAGAGAAAGTCTCAAGCAGACTCTGGGCTGAGCATGGAGCCTGACATGGGACTCCATCCCACGACTGGGAGATCATGATCTGGGCCAAAACCAAGAGTGGGACGTTCAACTGACTGCTCATACCACCCAGGTGCCCCAAGATTTCCTTCTCTTTTCAAGTTAAATAGTATTCTTCTGTGTGTGTGTGTATGCATATATATGCACATATATAAATATATATAACTTTTGTGTATATGTATGTGTATACATGTATATATGTAATATATATACATATATAATGCACACACAAGCCACATTTTCTTTACTCATTCATCTGTTGACGGACACAGGTTGTTTCCATGCTTTGTCTATTGTGAATAATGCTGTATATATGTAATAAAGAACTTGTATCCAAAATATGTAAAGAATTCTGAAAACTCAATAATAGGAAGTTAACTCAATTTTTTTAAATAGGCAAAAGATCTGAATAGACGCTTCATTAAAGAAAATATACAGATGACAAACCTGCATGTGAAAAAAATGCTCATCATCATTAGTCATTAGGGAAATGCCAATCAAGACCACGATTAAGTACTACTACGCACTTATTAAAATGACTAAAATGTGAAAGACTGAGGATAGCAAGTTTTGGCAAGGATATGGAGGAACTGGAAGTCTCATACACTGCCGATGGGAATGAAATAGTACAACTATTTTGGAAAACAGTTTAACTGTTTCTTACAAAAATGGGATGCCTGGGTGGCTCAGCGGTTGAGCATCTGCCTTCCACTCAGGACATGATCCCGGGGTCCTGGGATCAAGTCCTGCATTGGGCTTCCCGCAGGGAGCCTGCTTCCCCCTCTGCCTATGTCTCTGCCTCTCTCTGTGTGTCTCTCATAAATAAATAAAGAAAATATTTTAAAAATTAAACCTACATCTACTATGCAATTCAGCCTACTCATTCTTATGTATTTACCCAGGAGAAATGAAAGCATATGTCCATTCAAAGCTGTGTGCACCAATCTTCACAGCAGCTTTTTAAAAAAAGATTTTATTTATTTATTTGACAGAGAGAGAGAGAACTAGCACAAGCAGGGGGAGCTGCAGCAGGAGAGGGAGAAACAGGCTCCCCACTGAGCAGGGAGACCAACACAGGACTCCATCTCAGGACCCTGGGATAATGACCTGAGCCAAAGGCAGCCGCTTAACTAACTGAGCCACCCAGGTGCCCTCATAGCAACTTTATTTGTAATAGACAAAAACTAGAAACAACCCAAATGTCCATCAACAGGTGCATGGATGAAGAAATTGTGGTGTATAAATACAATGAAATACTACTCAGCACTAAAAGGAATGAATTATTGACACACGCAACCTCAAGGATGAATCTCAAACTATGCTGAGTGAAAGAAGGCGGGCAAAAAAGAAGAAAACATATTGTGTGATTCCATTTATATGGAATCTAGGAAATGCAAATGGATAGGTTAGTAAACTTTAAGATGGATTGGATGTGGGGTATGAAAGAAAGAGGAGTGAAGAAGAACTCTAAAAATGTGGCCTGAACAACCAGAAGGATGAAGTTGCCAACACAATAAGAGAAAGCCTGGAAGAGGAGCCAGTTTTAGGGGCAAGGTCAGGAGTTCATTGTTAGTTGTGTTGAGTTTGAGAATGCCTATTAGACATTCAAGTGGAGATGTTGAGTGGAAAGTTGGATATGAGAGTCTAGAGATCAAATTTTTTTTTTTTTATTTATTTATGACAGTCACAGAGAGAGAGAGAGGCAGAGACACAGGCAGAGAGAGAAGCAGGCTCCATGCACCAGGAGCCCGACATGGGATTCAATCCCGGGTCTCCAGGATCGCGCCCTGGGCCAAAGGCAGGCGCCAAACCGCTGCGCCACCCAGGGATCCCAAGAGAGAGAGTCTAGAGATCAAAAGAGAACTGGGCTGGATAAAATTTGGAAGACTGATTCCAAGACTTTCACTCTTAACCACAAATATGTCTCCTAGCCTCCTGCTCTTCCCCTCCAGTCCATCATTCCTGCCACAGTCGGAGGGACCTTTCTAAACTGCAAATTCGTCCATATGATGCCCCCGTTGTAAAAATAAGGGGACAGGGACGCTTGGGTGGCTCAGTGGTTGAGCATCTGCCTTTAGCTCAGGGTGTGATCCCGGGATCCGGGATCGAGTCCTACATTGGGCTCCCTGCGTGGAGCCTGCTTCTCTCTCTGTCTGTATCTCTCATGAATAAGTAAATAAAATCTTAAAAAAATAAGTGGACAAAAACAAATGAGGAGAGAAAACAGTCTTTCAGTAGCATTCCAATTCCCTAAGGGATAATGTCTCATTTTTTATTCTGGCACCCTAGGACTTTTGTGACACATCCTTTGCCTTACCAACCGACCCTGCAACCTCAGCTTTCCCCTCCACCTCTAAATGCAGCTCCCTCTGACTCAGCCTTCCCAAAATGCTACCAGTTCCCCGATCTTCACCATGCCCTCCCTCTGCCGGGAAGCTCCCTGTCTCTTTCTGTCTGTCTCTATATATCTTCTTAGAGAGATCCTATATTCTCATCCTTCAAAACTTACCTTCAGCATCTCAAAGTCCATTTATCCATAACTCCACATGTATAGCCCTCATGGAGAGCTTGTTCTGCAACTCTACCTCATTTGTCTGTCTCACCTATGAGGCTGTGATCTTCAGGTTATTTTTCTTTCATTTACAGGCTATATATATACAACTCAAGTTCCCAACAATGCCAGTGGAACCAATTTTTTAAATTGTGGTATGTTTATACAATGGGATGCTACTCAACAATAAGAATGAATTATCTTCAGACAGCAGAGTGGATAAATCTCACAAACATAAGTAAAAGAAACACATACTCCTTTAGCTTTACACTTATATAAAGAGCAAAAATAAACCATGCTCTTAGAAGTCAGACTAGTGGCTACCCTAAAGTAGAAAGTGACCGGTTGCGGGGGGCGGGATGTTGAACACAGTTGGGGCTTCTTGAGTACTGGTCATGATCTGTTTCTTGACTTGGATATGTTCACTTTGTGAAAACTTATCAAGTTGCCCATAATTTTTGTGTGCTTTTGTGCGTGTTACCCTTGAATAAAGGCAAAACTAAACTAAGGTGGTTAACCATAAAGACAAGCAAAGAAATTACCAGTTGTACTTCAACAACAGAAAGAAAGAATGAAAGAAGAAAGAAAGAAAGAAGGAAAGAAAGAAAAAGAAAGAAGAAAGAAAGAAAGAAAGAAAGAAAGAAAGAAAGAAAGAAAGAAAATAAGAAAGAAAAAAGAAAAGCAAGGAAATAAATACCATAACATTCAGGATGAGAAGAGAGGGAACCATGACTGACAGAAGTCACCCAGAGGACTTCTAGGGTGCTGACAATGTCTATTTCTTAAACTGCATGGTGGTTATATAATTAGTCTTCAAAAATGAATGTATGTTTTATGTACTTTTCTGTATTATATTTTACCACTAAAGTGTTTTTATAAGTATATACATTCTCAGGATGTATTTGTAAAACAAATAGTACAAAAAAGAGCAGAGTGCAAGATGTATAGTATGCTATATTCTGTGTAAGAAGTAGAAATGAAAAATACATATTGTTTATTTGTGCAAAAAGAAACACAGTAAGGGTAAATCTGAAACTAGTGGGATTTATTATCCACAAAAGATGCGTGGGAATGGGTTGGAAAGAATGGCGGTTGGGAATGGGTACAGAGGATGGGAATTATACCCACTTCTTTGGTTTTTTTTTTTTTTGTATATATTTGACTTTTTAAATTATGTTCATGTTTTACACAATCACCCAATCAACAATGGGGGGGAAAATGAAATGGAATATGAACAGATACAAATAAGCTTAATTCAAAAGAATAACATAACTACACTGAAGAGGAAAACCAGAAAGAACTGTAAACAAATATTAAACCCTAGTTAATAGCTTTATTTTTCATAGTGGTGTGGGTTGGCAGTTCTGAAAGTACTGAATGTGTATCTTAGAATTGAACAAGTGAGTGTATTGTGGATAATGAGAACCAGGTTTCTCACTGTTAGAGAAAGGAATTAGAAATATAGAAAGGGAGAAGGCTACAATGAATCTCATGATTTGAGATTGGAATTGAAGTACCAAGATGAATTGATGATTTTTAAGACAAAGACAGAGATTGCATAGATAGATAGATGATAGATAGATAGATAGACATAGGCAGTGTGTATGTACATGTATATGTTCCTATACTAGCTCTGTCCGCTGAAATGGCCTAGAAGAAACGAGTACACTAGATACCCATATCTTGGTATCTCTACCAAAAGGAACCAAGGCTGAATTCTTGGAGAAATAGCTGATTCCAGAGCTAGGGCAGGAACAATACAAGATGAGCCTGGAACATCTTACTGTTCCAGAAAATAAGGAAGTGTTCAAGGAATGATGGGCATATCAAAAGGACACAAAAACAAGCTTGAAACGATGCCCCTTGTCAAATTCTGGGGCAGTCTGGGCATCAAAATAAATAATGAATGCTGCAATGTATAACCCATTCAAAAAAATAAATGAGAGCCCACAAATCCCTATGACAAAATTAAACAAACAAACAAATAAATAAATAACGGAGGAGAAGAAAAAGCTCTTCCTTAGTGTAGAACGTGAACTAATAAATGTAGAAGGAATAATGGAGTTAGAAAATCACCATTTGGCAACCACTATCGGAATAATTATTTCAGTCGAGTGTGGTGGGATTGGATGAGAGTGAAGGCAGACAATGGCTTCTTATCCTATACACTTCTGTGTTGTTCAAGCGTCTCACAATGTGCATGTTCTCATGCATAACTTGTGTAATTAAAAATATGTTTACTCTTTTGACATGTTGAGGGACAAGTGTTTGTCACTGTCAGTGCTTACTGCAAGATAGTAAGAGATAAATAAATCACACTGAGGTGGCACCCAGGAGCACTTTCTCCTGAAAGACAGAGATAACAGCAGCAGCCTAATTAACTCTAATACCGAAAAATGCACTAGAACATGGTGATAAGTGGGATTGTTCTTGCCTGAGTTGCTCAGCCCAGTGCTGGAAATATAATAACCACTCAGTAGATGCTTGTAGAAGGTGTAAAGAAGTATATCCAGTCTTCTGCCTTTAGCTTAAGAAAGGAGAGGAATGCAAAGTGTGAGTGTTATATATATTCCAGGTCTGGAGCAGGAAATGCCCAATATGAGTCCCAGACTCTTTCCATACTAGAAACCAAGAAAACTATCAGAAACTACCAGTGTTATGTCAAAAAAGCACAGCAGCAAACTTGAAGGGGTTTCCCACTGGCTGAATGAGGGATAATTGAAACACCAAACAGAATAATGATTACAATGGATTGAAACACACCAAATATGTACTTTTAAAAACCCATAAGTTCCAAATGACATTGAAAACAAGAAGGTGTGGGGGGCCTGGGGGGCTCAGTGGGTTAGGCATCTGCCTTCAGGTCCAGATCTCAAAGTCCTGGGATTAAGCTCAGAGTCTGGCTCCCTCCTCAGCAGGGAGTTGGCCTCTTCCTCTCCCTCTCTCCTTCTGTCTGCCCCCGCTCAAGCTCTTGCTCTCTCTCCCTGTCTCTCTCTCTCAAATGAATAAAAATATTTTAAAAATAAAAAAATAAAACCAAGAAGGAGCAAAAAACAAAGAAATAGTCTAAACAAAACCTCATTTGAACCATCAGAACCATAAAACATCAATTACTCTAAAATGGGCATTTGTGGACAGCCCAGGTGGCTCAGCAATTTAGCGCTGCCTTCAGCCCAGCGCGTGATCCTGGAGACCTGGGATTGAGTCCCACATCAGGCTCCCTGCATGGAGCCTGCTTCTCCCTCTGCCTGTGTCTCTGCCTCTCTGTGTGTGTCTCTCATGAATAAATAAATAAAATCTTTAAAAAAGTAAAAGTAGTATAATAAAAAAATAAATAAAATGGGCATTTGTAATGAGAGAATTACATCTCTATCTTGTCTTAACTGTATTTTTGGTAACACAATAGCCCAAGTTGATGAAGGAAAGTTTTTACTTACATAAGAATGTAGAAAATTAATAGAATTTTAGAAAAGTTTTCAAAACATTACTGATTCAGGCAACAATCATCAACAGATGAGATCATTAGATAAATGGATGATGGGGAAATTTTCCATGGAGGGATCAGGCTATTACCACCTTAACCCACTGATGAACCTTAACAGCATTAAAAGTAGGACCTGCCAGATATCGTATGCCTCCTGGTGTGATGAAATAGGAACCTCACTAATGAAGTGTTTTTGCAAGACTAATAATAATAATAGTAAATGATCTGAGTGCAATAGAGGCCTCAGAGCGAATTTCCATCTCCAGGAAAAATGGAGAGTAAAAAACATCGTAAATGACACCACCAGGAAGCAAACATACAAAATCAGAATATGAGTCCATCTATAGCACAACTGCAACAAGTCAAGAACATGACACACAATAAAGCAGGAAGAGAGGACATGCTCTAGATTAAGGGACCCTCAAGAGACACATCAGACACTGCAGTGTATTCTGATTAGAACAAGCCCACTGAAAAAAGACATTTCATTATGAAGACAATTTGTGGACTTGCTTATTACTAGACATTAACAAGGAATTGTTGTTATGCTTAGGTATAATAATGGCCTAGGATTTTTTTTTGGCCTAGGGGTTTTTAAATTATGTCCCTTATTAGAAATGTATACTAAGGTATATCAGAATGTGATGTGATATCTGGGATTTGCTTTGAAATACTTCAAAAAAAGAGAAAAGTGGAAAAGATGGAAAAATATGGCAGAATTTTATTCATTGTCCAGTCTTCATGGTGTACTGTGTGTGTGCGTGTCTGTGTGTTCATGCTACTCTCCACTTTATATGTTTGAAACGTTCATAAAAAATTAAAGTTTGTTAAGAGAATGAACGAGAGCCCTAAGAAAATTGTCCAAAAAATCGGAAAGAAGCATTTTTATTCAAGCCTGGAGTAAAAGTCTCGTTTAGATCCAGTAACTACGACAGTAGTAGATACCAGGTAGAACATTCCTTATGATAGGAATGTGGTTTTTTTCTTCTTTAAAATAAAAGAATTATTCATGCTAGGGGCTTGGATACCATTAACGTTCTATTTCATGAGCTGAGCCATGGTTACATGGGTCTTCACTGTATGACTATTTGTTCATCTGCATGCATAAATCTTATATACATTTCTATCTGTATATTGCATTTCACACTTTAAAATGTTTAACTTTTGAAAGCATAACTGCATGGTACAACATGGCACTCTTTCTCTCAATTTGATAGAGACTAGACCCATTAAGCAGAACACAGCAGCCCTTCTAAGGTGTTTTTTGCCCACCTGGTGGTGGAGTACTGTCATTTCAGAGAAAGGGACAACAGGGAAAAAGGAACTTCTACAATCCTTTAAAAATGTGGTTATGTCCCCACCTGCTCAGGGAGTAAACAGAGGGGCATAAGCAGAAGAAAGGCAGGGGTCTCCCATTCCTAGAATGTTGAAGTTGGCTCAAGATGGGAGACTAGCTATAAGTGAATGACTTACTCACTCACCCTGTCTTTTCCCCCTACAGCTCTGCCTGTTGGTTCCTATGTGCTTATCTCATAGGCAGGCCTTTTGAGAGAACCCTTTCCTCCCCCTGCCAAGGGAAGAAGGCTGCTTCAGGGCAGAGGATAGGGTTGGGGGGCCTGAATTCGGCTGGCCTCTTCTATGCCCCCCTCCTTCCTCATCGCTGTTCCTCACTATCTCCAGTGACCTCATCAGAACAATCCTTTCTCCTGAGGGCCTTAGAAGGACATGGGTTGGAAGCTAACTGAGGGGAAACCAAGATAGCAGAAGTCAAGGTCAGTATCTCTGTCTTCAAGAGAAAGTCTGAGATCCTCAGCCTGGCATTCAGGGTATGGCCCATGCCAGAGTAACATCCCTCATCCAGGCCATAGCAAATTGCTTTCTCCATGCTCCAAGCACATCTTGCCTTTTGGGATCCTCAAAATTCTGCATAGGATGTTCTGCTTTCCTAGACAACCACTTTTTTATTTAATCAAGATGTGCATGGTACTAATTATATGTCTTGGTGTTATTTTTTTAAATATTTTATTTATTTATTAATAAGAGACACACACAGGGAGAGGTAGAGGGAGAAGCAGGCTCCCTATAGGGAGCCTGATGGCGGGACTCGATTTTAGGAGCCCAGGATCACAACCTGAGTCAAAGGCAGATGCTCAACCACTGATCCACCCAGGTGCCCCTCTCTTGGCATTATTATATTGGTTTTTTTTAAAAGATTTTATTTGTTTATTCATGAGAGATACAGAGATAGATAGATAGAGAGAGGCAGAGACACAGGTAGAGGGAGAAGCAGGCTTCATGCAGGGAGCCCAACAAGGGACTCGATCCCGGGTCTCCAGGATCACACCCTGGGCTGAAGGCGGCATTAAACCGCTGAGCCACCTAGGCTGCCCTCCTGGCGTTATTATAAACATGTTACAAATACTACCTCATTTATCCTCACAACCCTATGCTGTAAGCACTATTATGACCCCAAGTTAACAGATAAGGAACTTGAGGTGAAAGGAGGGTGAGAGGCAGGGATTCCTAACTTCCAGGAGCCTGGAGCTAGAGTAAATGCTATTAGGCATACACTATTGACTCTTAAACTTCTTTCAACTCACTTTCACTTCTTCTACACTTATCTTGGGTATCAATACCTCTCCCCAACTGCCCCTGACATCCTTGAGCTCCCACAACTCCCAGTTCACACCTTTACCTCCCATTAGGATGAAACAATCTGACTGCTTATTTTACTCCTTCATTTTTAAAAACTTTTTTTGATTGAAGTATGACACACATAAAGTACAAGGAGGCATAAATACACAACTCTCAATGAATTGTTACTAAGTAACCACCCTTGAAATCAGCGTGGAAATCAAGAAACACAAGGTTCTAGCATTCCAGAAGTCTCCTTAGGCCTCCTACTCAGTCCTTAAAGGCAATCACGAATCTGACTTCTATCACCATAGATTAGTTTCACCTGTTTCAGAACTTTCTCTACATGGAATCATACAGCAGGTGCTCTTTTGTATGTTGGTAATTCTGCTCAGCATAATGTTTGTAGAATTCATCCATAATATATGTAGATGTGGGGCAATTCTTCTCATTGTGTAGTATTCCAGTGTGAGAATATACCACAATTAATTTCTCATTTTTCTGTTGGCATTTGAGTCATTTCTAGTTTGGACTATTACAAATAGTGTTTTTATGAGCGTTGATGCATATGTCTTTTGGTAAACATATATAAGCATTTCTGTTGGGCATATATCTAGAACAATTGCTGGGTTATGGGGTGGACATATGGTCACCTTTAGTTGATATTGCTAAGCAGTTTCCAAACTATTACGTCAATCTATACTCTCATCACCATTGTATGAGAATTCCAGTCACTCCACATTCTCAGCAATATTCAGTATTGTCTTTTTCTTTTAGTCTCTTTAGGGTGTTGACTTATTGCTTATTTTCTTGGCTAATGTTGTATGTTCACATCTTCCTTTCTAATCCTTATGTCTTTTATTTATTTTTCTTTCATTAGTGGACTCCATTACAATTTGAATAAAAGTAGTTATGATGGGCATCCTTACAGAAAGCATTCAACATCTCTCATTAGGTATGATATTTGCTATAGGTTTCAGATAGATAACACGTATTAAATTAAGAAATTTCCCTTATACTCTTTTTAAATTTTTTTATTTACTTACTCATGAGAGACACACAGAGGGAGGCAGAGACATAGGAAAAGGGAGAAGCAGGCTCCCTGTGGGGAGCCTGATGCAGAACTCGATCCCAGAACCCTGGGATCACGACCTGAGCCAAAGGCAGACGCTCAATCATTGAGCCACCCAGGTGCCCCTCCCTTATATTCTTAGTAAACTTTATTGTGATGCTTTTTGGCATATATATATATATATATATATATATATATATTAAAGATTTTATTTACTTATTCATGAGAGACAGAGAGAGAGAGAGAGAGGCAGAGACACAGGCAGAGGGAGAAGCAGGCTCCATGCAGGGAGCCTGACGTGGGACTTGATCCCAGGGACTCTGGGATCACGCCCTGGGCCTATGGCAGGCGCTAAACCGCTGAGCCACCCAGGCATCCCTTTTGTTGCATATATTGAAGTGATCATACAATTTTTCTTCAATTCCTTGGAAGAATTTGTGCAAGGTTAGAAAATTGCCAAATTTCCTTCTTTAAATATCTTGTAGAATTCACCATTGACAGTCTCTGAATCTGGAGGACTGCAGAAAGCCTTTTAATTATAAGTTCAATTGTTTAATAGTTATAGGTTTATTTATATTTAAATTATTTTCTGTGTGAGTTTTAGTGTATTGTATTTTTCCAGGAATTTTCCCATTTATCAAAATTTTCAAATTTGTTGGTATAAAGTTCTTCATAATATTGTCTTAGATTTTAACATACCCTTGAACGGTGTTGTGCTTCCTTCTTTTGTTCCTGATACTAGTTATGTGCCTTCTACATATTTTTTCTGGATCAGTTTTGGTGATTTATCATTTTCCTAGATTTTTAAAAGAACCAACTTTTAGCTTTGTTGATCCTCTCTGTAATAGTTCTATTTTCTATTTTGTTGATTTCTACCCTCATCTGTTACTTCTCTCCTTCTACTTTCTTTAAGTGTAGTTTACTTTTCTAACTTTTTGAGATGGATTTGCTGCATCTTAAAAATAATATATAATTTAAGGCTATACATTGCTAAGCATAGCTTTAGCAGCACCCCACAGGATTTCAAATGTAATATTTTCATGATCAGTCAGTTCAAAATATTTTCTAGTTTCCACTGTGAATTTATCTTTGACTCATGGGTTTTTCCTCCTTTTCCAGAGCACGGTGTCCAAACTTCAGTAGGCATAAAAGTAACCACCTGAAGGCCTTGTCAAAATACAGATTTTGGAGCCTTATCTCAAACCTCCTAGATTATTATTTCTGGGAAGTAGGTCTGGGGATCCACACTTCACAGGCTCTGCAGGGCATTTGGATGCAGGTGGGGTGCAGGACTACAGTCTGGTAGCACAGCAAGGCTTTCCTAAGGGCAGAGGGCAAGTCTGATTCCCCTGTTTCTCCAGTGCCCACCACTGGGCTTAGCATTACTCTTAGCAAGAGTAAGACAATGGGTGAGAGAAGGAAACAAATATAAGAAAATTGTTTCTATTGAGAGACTTGGAGTTTTTGAGTGCTGTGAATTAGTGAAGAACAAATGATGAGGGCATCATTTGGTCCCAATGTAATCCATTCAGGACAGAAATATTTTTTTACTTGTCTTCAAATCTCTGCGTACTAAGCTTCTTCCTCACCTGTCCCAGTTGGTCTGCGGTCCTGGAACGTCGCTTTAGGTATGAGTATGTGCCTGTATATCAGCACAGAGAAAGTAGGGTGGCACGAGAGGCGTCCTGAGAGCAGCTGTTCAGAGCTAAGCAGCGCTCTTTGACCCTCTCCACCGCCGCACCCCGCCCCTTCCAGACCAGCCCACGGGCCTTGGGGGGAAAATCCCCACAGAACCCATTCTCAATGAGGTTATCTATCCTACCTAGCGGAGCTCTAAGCATCCCTCCATTCCAAAGCTTTTGAGAAACTTCCACAGGACCTTTCAGCCCCGACCCGACCCCGGACCCCTATCCTTGCCTCCTCTGCTCTTGTGGCCCAGGTGAGTTGCACTCTCAGCAGCCCCCTGGCCACCTCTCCCCACCTCCACGCGTGCCTCCCTCAAGTGTCCCAGAAAGGCGTCTGGGAGTCTGACTTCCCCAGCCAGCTATTGTCCTGGCCGCACGGTCCCACGCCAGCCGGTTGCGCCCCAGCCCCCGCCCCCGCCCCCGCCCCGCCCCAGGGAGGACCAAGCAGTCGGCTAGGAGTCTGCCTGCTCAGCCTCGCTCTTTCCCTCCCTCTCCCTCCCTGCCTGCCTTCCTCCCCCGCCCGCCCCTGAGGCAGGGACCGTGCAAATCGAGGAGAGGGGGGACTGGCAGCCCGGATGGGGTCCAGCTTAAAGCCCTGGGCTCCCCACTGATGTCCCATCTAGGCTGGGTGTCCCCAACATCTTGGGACCTGGATCTGCGTGAGCCGGGGTGGTTCCCAGGCCAGGAGCATGCCTGCGGCAGACCCACACTACCCCCGTTTTGCATCTGGACCCCCCCCCCCCGGATGCTCTGAGCCACCCTCCTCAACCCGGATCTAAAACCCGGGACACAGCTATCAGGCCAGCCTCTCTCTCTACCCCACCCCCTCTTTCTGGCGTCCATCCCCTCCCCAACACCACCTCTGCTGCTGCCTCTGGCTGTAGACCTGCACCTTTTCCCCATCCCCATCAGGCCCAGGGAGCGGGGTGAGCCTGGATGAGAGCCCCCCAGCCTGGGGCTCTCCCAGGCCATGGCCAGAGTGCTCCCAGAGAGGAGCCTTGGCCCCTGAGCATCTGCTAGAAGCTTGGCAGAGGCCCCGCGGGGACCGTGTCTTTTGAGGACAAAAGGCGGCGGCCAGCAGGCAGACGGGGCGGGGGAGGGGGGACCGGCAGCCAGGCGGGCAGACGGGTGGCAGGGGCCAGCGCTGGCCCCCCTCCCAGCTTGGCGGTGGCATGAAGATGGGGGTGGGAGTGTGTAGTGGGGGAAGCACCTGCCTGGACCCTCACCTGCCAGCTAGCTGGGCACCCCAATGCTATGTGCTGCCCCCCTGGTGTTCCCCAACACCCCCAATCCTGCCTGGTGCACCCCTTCGGTGCCTGCTTCCCCTGATGTCTGCGTTTTAGACCCGCCGGCTGCTATATCCACGCAACAGAAGCAGGAGTGCCACTGGCCGCCAGATCACTGAGGGTCCCACAATGTGGCCTGGGCAGTGTTTTATCGTGGGTGAGACAGCCTGAACCCCCTCCCTGGATTCCAACACAGCCCTGCTGCGAGAACCCAGGTAAGTAGTCAGCATCTCTCCACCAAGGATGGGAGGCCGAGACTTCTCTTCTGTCTCCCCACATATATTTCAGAGTCTCCATCACTGCCGTGCTCTCTCTCTCTCTCTTTTTCTCTTTCTCTCTCTGACTGTGTTACTGTGTCCCCCACGCCCCATTCCCGCTCTACCACAAGGACTACTTGGGCACCCAAGCCTGGAGAGTCCTCCAGCCATCTCCATCTTCCCCAATCCCAAATGTCCCATGAGAGAGGAACTACCACCTGTTTCCCCACACCCCACACAGGGTCTGTTTTGATCATTATGGTCGCTTTGGGGTGAGAGGCCGTGTTAATATTCCCTAGTGTGCTGACTCTGGAAGGCATGCCTGAGAACCTTGCAGTGCTCTCCTCAATGCCTGCACCCCAGGCAGGCTCAGCCTCCTGCAGCTGCCTCTTCTCCCTCTCCCTCTCCCTCCTCCTCCTCCTCCTCCTCCGCTCTTCTCCAGGTTCTTTGGCCTGCTTGCAGGGTGTATGTGCTTCTGTCTCTGTGTGTGAGCAGGCAGGTAGGTAGACAATGACAGAGAAGCTGATTCCAGCCCAGACCACCACCCACTCCTCTTTTCCTTCTCCCCGCCCTCCCTGCTTTCCTTTCTTTCTACTTTGCCCTGTATCTCCCTACAGGTAGCACAGATTTGTGCTCACTCCCCATTGAGGATATTGCTGTGATTCTCAGCTAAAGGGAGGAAGCCACTGCTGGGAAAGTGAGGTGCATGTGGGAAGCACTTTTAGGCCCTAGGCTGCTTGATGGCTCTGGGGAGGCCAGGACCATGCCACACAACCTGCAAGGGGCCACAGTGGGGGCCCCAGCCTCTATCTAAGGCTATCTGTTGCGGATGCCCATGTTGTATCTGGGAACCTCAGGTCTTATGGCCTTGTGCACAGTGGCCAATGGTCTTTATGTCTGGAGGAGTAGGAAAGCCTGATATGTGGAGAACATGGATTCTTCTGGGACACTTCCCCCAAGTACCCCCTAACTTCAGTGAGAGTGTGCCACTTATTGGACCTCAGTTTTTCCATCTGTCAGAGAGACCAGTAACCCTCCCTTCATGGGTGTGTGGGGTGACTAAATGAGTTGGTGCATGCAAATAAAGGAGGTGCATCGTAGTGGCCCTGAAACAACAACAAAGCTCACAGTCAATATTGCTGATTATTCATGATTAATATTGTTATTGATTATTTGGAGGAGGGACTGGTCCCTCTTTTCCAGGGTCTTGGCAGAGATCTAGGGAGGATAGCAGGTAGGCAAATGGGGGTTGGGGAGTGGAAGGGAGGCAGGAGGGGCTCAATGTTGTCACTCTTCCTTTGTAGGGGGTGATGAGTGATGGCTAGAGGCAGAGCCTCCCACCCCCACTCCACTCCAATCTCCTTTCCCTGCACTTGCCCCTGTGTGTGTGTGTGTGTGTGTGTGCACGCACGCATGCACACACAAACACACAGACACAGGCTTGAACTCCCATGAGCTAGCAGAGGCCTGGCTTACAGCCTGCAGCATTCCTGGCCCTGGTGATGTAGGCATCTCTCTGTTGAGGGGAAACTTGGCAAGAGTTGGGCCTGTGGTCAGTGGTTGGCAGTGCCTGGAGACAAGGCTGAAGCTTCTGAGATCACAGGGCTTTTGGGTAGAGCTGGGGTGTGGCCCATGCAGCAGCCAGACCCTTGGGGGATGGGTCCCAGGGATTTGCTAACCTAGAGCCTGAACTGGGGCGGGGGGCAGTGGGGTCTGCTGGCTGGTTTCCGGATGTGGAGATGTGGTGAAACATTGAGTGAGGGGTGGGTGGCTGGAGGAAGGTCCTTAAGGCCAGGGGAGGAGGAGGGGAAAGTCTGAGACCAAGAAGACCCCATGGTGAGGGTAGGAAGGGGTGGGGCTTCTGGGTATAGAGTAGACTTTTCTGAAGAAGCATTTGATATAGAAGGGAGAGAACCCAGCCTGTGGTTTGGATGCATCTGGGCCTAAGAATGGGTATATATGTATAACTGTGAATGTGTGCAGTCTGTGAGTATTTGTGTCTGTCCATGGGCATTGTGGGTGTGTATGAATCTGTGTGTGAGCCAGACCACACGATGGCGTGTGCAAGTGTGTGAGTGTCTGGGTAGGCTTGTGTGTGTACAGTGGAGTAGGTATGACTTTGCATGTCTGAGTGGGTAAGCAAATGGGCATGTTTGATTCTGAGACTAAGTGAAACTGTGTTTCTGTGAGCCAACAGGCCTGTTGAATGTCTAGTTGTATATGTGTGTGATATCCATTTGTCTTTGAGTGTACATGTCTGATTATATGCATATAAGTATGAGGGTTTCAGAATGCTGGGGTATGCATGCCCAGTTAGGTGATGCCTAGCTTTATCTGCATAATTTGTGTGTGCCTATGTGTGCACATGAGTGTAGGATTATCTGAATGGTGTGTTTGGGAGTGTCAGGGTGTGTGTGTGTGTCCATGCATGTATGGGAGGGTATGTGTGTGTCAATATGCTTCTGTGTGGGTGTGTCTGTCATGTATGTGTATGAATATGGCCTGTGTGTTAATGTCCGTGTGGATTGTCCAGCATTTTGAATTGTGTGTATGCCTGTGTGTGTCTGAGTACCTATTGTCTATAGATGGACCTACAGGTCCACATCTAATTAGGGAAATGTTAGTGTAGATGATCACCCTTATATAAAGAGAACTAATTGTGTGTGGGGGGAGTGTGTGAACACACATTTTGTGCATGAAAACATATTTTGTGGGTGTGCCCATGTGTACACATTTGATTATGTATACGGGTATGGCTGTTGAGGGGGGTCTATGCCTGTGTATATATGCACAAGAGGCTGTGTGCATAAGTGAAAGAATGCATTTATATACATGTCTGATTGTGTTTGTGTGAGTGCAAGTCTGGTTGTGGTATGCATGAGTGAATACATTTCAAAATATTTAGTGTGCATAACTCAGTATGTGTTTTGTTTGAGCTCAGTATGTGCTCAGTATGAGCTCAGTATGTGTTTTTCTGAGCTCAAGTGTGAATGTGTGAGTATGGATATGCCTGTGAGTGACCATGAGTGTATATGTGTGTGTGTATGCTAGGATGTGTGAACATCTGGCTGTGTATGCATTTGAGTGAACATGTCTTTATATTTGCCCATGTGTTCATGCACATCTGAGTGTGTGTGTGTGTGTGTGTGTGTGTGAATATGCCTGCCTATATTTGTCTGAGTGTACAGGTGTGTGAATGTACCAGTTTGTGTAGTTCTAATTATTTGTATATGCATGTTTATATTTATTCTGGAGCATATGTTGTAGAAAAGTGTGAGTGAATGTATATGCATGCCATATGTATGTTTGTGTGTGTGGATGTCTTTGCATGTGTATGTGATAAGTGTTAGCAATTCTTCCTATGAAGACGTACAAGTATCTGAGAATATTTGAGCATTCTTCCATGTGTGCATGTGTGTGTCCAAGCCTATCTGAGAATGTGGGTATAAATGGATCTTTGTTTGCATAGCTTCTTATATGAGTATGAACATATGTGAACATACGTAGTGTGCATTCTCATTATGATTGCGTGAGTGTGTTTTGTCAGTAAATTAGTGTCTCCGTGTCTGGTTGTGTGTGCATATAGGAATGAGTGATGTGCATATCTATGTGCATATGAATATGCTTATAGGCATGCATGCCCAGTTGTGTATAAACGTCTACGTGTGCTTCAATGTCTGTATGTGAATACATCATCTCATTGACAAGCATGTACCCATCTGGATGTTTATGTATGTGGGCACACCCACACGTGAGCATGTGTGAAAATGCTTATGTGGTCATGTCTGGGAATGTGTGTGTCTACATTTGGGAGCTCACCTCTGTGTGTCATATTTGTTCATTGTCTCATTGGGTGTGATGTAGAGTCTGCCTGTCTGTGGACATGTGGAAATATACCTGTATGTATACCTGTGTTTGTGAGTGAATGTATGTCATTTGTGGGCATTATGTCACATGTATGCATGCCTGTGTTTGAGAGTAAATGGATGTACACATGTGGGACCAAGTGCAGGTGAATGTGCATTGCTATGAGTGTGTTGATGTGTAGGGATAAGTGTAGGCATTTATGCATGTGCCTGTCTGATGGTATATGTGTGTGAGTGAGAGAGATTTGGCCTTGGGCTTATGCAGATAGCCCTAATCCCTGAGGAAGTGATAAAGGAGGGTACTTATGAGTCTGTGTGATGCTATGTGTACACCCCAGCATATACTGATGTGCATGTCTAAGAGTCAGTGGCACCCTGCTAGACCATATCTGGCTCTGTGTAGACATCCTACAGGATGGCAAGCTATAACACCTGAGCAATACATGACCCTTTTCTGGGACCTCCCTGGCCTCAACCATGTGCTGGGCTTTTGCAGGGCAGTGACGGAGGGGGTGTCTCAGGATAATTCTTGTCATCATTCACACTCAAGAAGTAGAGACCAATCATCACTGATGTCCTCCTAGGCAAGGGGGCCTGTGACCTTAGAAATGGATTTCTTTTTTTTTTTAATTTTTATTTATTTATGATAGTCACAGAGAGAGAAAGAGAGGCAGAGACACAGGCAGAGAGAAGCAGGCTCCATGCACCGGGAGCCCGACGTGGGAATCGATCCTGGGTCTCCAGGATCGCACCCTAGGCCAAAGGCAGGCGCCAAACCGCTGCGCCACCCAGGGATCCCAGAAATGGATTTCTTGAAACACAAAGACCTCCCTTCCCATCCCCACCCCCCACCATTGAGAGGCCAGGACAAAATGGCATTGTATAGTGTCTAAGGTTGGTAAATGGTTTTCACAGAGAGCACCCAAATTATGCCATCCAGGCAGAAATCTAGATGTCAATATATATGTATAAGTAACGGTATATCTGGGCAGAGTGTGGGCTATGTGTGTGTGTAGAAAGTGGTATATTTGGTAAAAGAATGAGAGAGAGGCAGAGGGAGAGAAAGGATCTGGGTTGCGTGTATGTAAGAGACAGTCTGGGTGTTTCTGGGTAAGATATGTATGTGAGACATTTGGCTGTATTTGGGAGGGGTGAGTGTGAATGTGGGAGTATGGAAATGGTACATTTGTGAGGTGCTATGAGAACATCAGCCTATTTGGGTGGAGGACGGTGTGAGTGAGAGTTTGGGTATGGCTGGGTGGGAATATGTGTGAAGATGTGCGTTTTCGAGGAGTATGTGGGTATGGGTGTATCTGGATGGTGCAAGAGAGTGGTGTAGTGTCTGGATAGTGTATGTGTTATATAGTGTAGATGTATCTGTGTTGTGTTAAGAGAGAGTATGAGTGTTTCTGGGTAGAGTGTGCATGAGGGAGTATGAGTGTAATGATGAGGTGGGAGCATTTAAGTATGGGTAAATCTGGATGGTGTGTAAGTGGGTGAGCATATAAGTCTATTAGGCAATGGAAATGTATGATAGAATGTATCTAGATGGTGTGTGTGTGTAAAAGAGAATTTGGGCACACCTGGGTGATTATAGGGGTATATGTGAGTGTGTATATAATTGGAGTATCTATGGCTGGTACGTGGGTGTGTATGTGGATGAGAAGTGTGTATAATGTGTGTGAGAGATTATAGGTGTATGTGCATCGTGTGTGTGGAGTGTGAGTATTCTAGATGATGGTGATTAAGAGAGGGGGACAGTCTGGATTTTGTGTATGTGTAAAAGAGAGTGCAGGAGTTTCTGAGTTTGGTTAGGCTTATGATAGCATGGATATATCTGGTGGGAGGAGTGTGTAGGTGTATCTGGATGGTTGTAAGTGGGATTTGCTGGGTTGGAGGGTGTGAGTGGATGTATCTGGATGTCATGTGTGTGAGGTGTGGATATACCTGGATGGCATGTAAGAGAGAGTGTAATGGTATGTGTGGGCTGTGTGTGAGACAGTGTTGTATGGGTATAGTTTGGGTAGAGTGTGTTTGAATATGAATGTATCTAAATGGTGGGTGGGTGAAAGCACAGGTGTATTTGGGTGGTGGAATGTGTAATAAACTATATCTGGATGGTGTGTTGTAAGAGCTTTTGGTGGTGTATCTGGGTGTGTATGTACTTGGATATGTGTGTGAGTGTGTTTATAACTGGATGGGGTGTGTGAGAGAGTTTGGGGGACATTTCTGGGTGGGAAGTGTGTGTTCAGAGTACGAGTGCATCTGAGTGGCATGGAGGGGATGAGAGCATGGATGTATCTGGGATGCGTCTGGGAGGCATGTGTTAGAATTGGATATATCTGAGTGGGATGTGTGTGTGTTAATGGAGATGTATCTAGAGGGTAGTGAATTGTATCTAGTTGATGTGTGTGTGTATCAGCGGTCCATTTGGAATGAATCTAGATAGTGTATATATGTTTTAGAGAGTAGACGTGTCTGGGTTGGGCTGTGTGAGTGGGTCTGTGTTTGGGGTATGTGAGTGTGTGAGCGAGAGAAAATATGAGTATAAATGGATAGGATTTGTGTGTTAACAGGTGTCTCTGGATAATGTGTAGGTATCTGTGTGTGTGAATATACTTGGTTGGGAATTTGTGAGTGTGCTCTGTGTAGGTGTCTTTGAATGGTGTGTGTGTCATGGTACCATGTGTGAGATTGTAGGTGCACCTGGGTCAAATATGAAGGCTCTAGGTTAGGGATGTCTGTGGGTTTGAGTATACCTAATATTGCATATAAGAGTGTGAGTGTAACTGGGTGGAGTGAATGTGGGTGTATTTGTATTAGAGATGTGTGTGTATGAGGATAGTGTGTTCAGATGGGATGTATGTGAGAGTGTGGCTGTATCAGTATTGGGTATGTATGAAAGTGGGTGTGTCTTGATGTATAAGAAAGATAATGTGCACCTATCTGGGTGTGAGTGTGGGTGTATCTAAGTAAGAAGCTTCTCTGTCTTGCGTATGAGAGACAGATAGTGTAGATCTGGGTAGTGTGTGAAAGCGAGTATATAGGTCAATCTGTGTGGGGTGTGTGCATGTGAGTATATCTGGATAGTGTGTGTGAGAGAGTGTTTGGGTGTATTTGAGTGGGGAATGTTTCTGAGAATGTGGGTGTATCTGCATGTGAGTGTGGATTCATCCAGATGGTGCGTAGGTGGTATATCTTGGGTGTTTTGTGTGTTTGATGGTGTGGGTGTATCTAGGTGGGGTGTGTGATTGTGGGTGTGTGTAGGAATGTGTATATCTTTCCTAGGGCATATATGCCTCTGCTAAAGTGTCTGTAAATGTGACCATATCCATGTTTGTGTATGTGCTTACATGTGTGTGGCTATTGGTATCCAAGTATGTTGGTACATGGCTTATGTGTACATGGGTTTGTGCTAGAGTGGTGTGTATTTGTGTGTGTGTGTGTGTGTGTGTGAGAGAGAGAGAGAGAGAGAGGTGTTTTTCCATGTAAGTTCAGTGGGCAAGCTGTCTGGAGCCAGGCTCTGGGTTTGCATCCTAGTTCTGCCATTTATTAGCTGTGGGGCTTTGGGCAAGTCAGCTTCTTACTTGTAAGAAATTAAGCCAGTTTCTTACTTGTAAAGTAAGGGTAGTAATAGTATGTATCTCATAGGGTGAAGATCAGATAAGTTAATATTTGAAAAGTGCTTAGGACAGTGCCTGGCACATAATAACTCCTCTGTGCCATATCAAGTGTTACCTAGTACTACAATTATTGCATGTGCCTGGTGTATAAGTAATAGTATGTGTCCATCTTCAAGTGCAACGGAATAGTTTCTATGTGCATATTTGCCACATCTGTATCCATGTGTATGTGTAAGAAAGTGAGCAGATTCTGTGTATATGTGTTATTGTATATAAAACTGGCTTTATACTTATGTGTATCCCAGTGTGTGTATAAACCCATGAGTGTATGAGAAAGGAAGTGTGTGTCTAGGAGGTCAATGGAGGGGGTTTGGCCATGCATGTGTATTTCCCAGTGTACACCTGGGTGTATGAATGTACACATCTGTATCTATGGTGATGTGTGTCCCTGTGAGTGCAGATGTTACCTGTGTTGCTGGTATGCTGCATATAGGGGTGCACATGTGTGTGTGTGTGTTGTGCACGTGCACACACACATCACTGTGTTTTTATCTAAATATGTAAATAGGTTTGTAGTAGTCAGGCTGAAACAGTATACATGTGAATTTCTGTTGAGTCTATACACATAAGGTTAGTATCCAGGTTTATATATGATGGTGTGTGTGTATAAAGGATTTGTGCTTATATGGCCATGTATCAGGATGTATGTTTTTGTGTTGTGTAAGTGAATGCATAGGTGTGAATGGGTGTGTGCATCTAAGGGTTTGTGTCTGTGTATAAGCATTGGTGGCTATGTGGCTATGTATATGTGAGTCTGCATTGCTCTATATTTGCCTGCCTGCCTCTGCGTGTGTAGCAGTGAACCTGAGCGATATGCCAATAAGTGCGAGCATGTCTGTACTATGTGTATAATGTTTGTGTACCAGGGCAAAGTTTGTATAAAAGAGTGGATTTTAATCTCTTAATATAAGAGCCTGGGGTGGAGGAAGGACTGGATCTACAGGATGTGAATCGACTTACCCTGTGCCTGAATGTCAGTTCTTATGTCTATGCATGCATGATTGTATGTGAAAGCATGTAGGTCCATACAGTTTGGTTATTTTTCTTAAGACAGACAGAGAGAGAGAGAGAGAGAGAGCGAGCGAGCAAGGGGGGACAGAAAGAGACAAAATCTTAAGCAGGTTCCACGCCCAGCTTGGACCCCAGTGGGACTTGGTCTTATGACCCTGAGATCATGACCTGAGCCGAAATCAAGAGTTAGATGCTTAACTGACTGAGACACCCAGGCACCCCAGGTCCATATGATTTGGTATGTATGTGTCTGCATGTGTCCATATGTATGGGGAGTTTTTCTCTGCCTAGGCCCCTATATTTCTATTTAAGGATGGTTATCTGTGTGTGTGCATGTTTTGTATATCTTTGCATGATTTGCTGGTAGGTGGGTGCCTACACACATGCCTACTTTCTGTGTAGAAGAGGAGATGTGTGTGTGTGTGTGTGTGTGTGTGTACATATATGCATATACCTGATTGTGCTTATAAGCTGGCGTAAGTCTGGATGTGAGTGCAAATTTGAATCTCAATGTACATGTGTGCTTGTATGCACATATCTGTCCATGTGTGCTAGTGTGTTTGTGCAATGTGACTAGATGTGAATGTCTTAGGGCATTCCCAACTTGGCACATGGAAAGGGTGAAATATCTATATAGCACATTAGAGTAAACTGAAGAAGATTTAGGGGTACTAGGGTGAAAAGAAATTCCTTACATTTTCTTTATTTTTATTTACTTATTTGAGAGACAGAAAGTGAAAGAGAGCACGAGCAGGGAGGAGAGGGAGAAGCAGGCTCCCTGAGAGCAAGGAGCCTGATGCGGGGCTTGATCCCAGGACCCTGAAATCATGACCTGAGCTGAAGACAGATGCTTAACTGACTGAGTCACCCAGGTGCCCCATATTTTCTTTATATTATATGAATTATGATGAGAAATACAAAAATGCAAAGTTTGAGGGGAGTTACTAAATACTGAATTTGTATACAACTTTCAAGTGAAATCTTTTCAGGATTTTTTCATAGCACAGTTAAACTCACTTCTGGAAACATAACTTTTATTCACTCATGCAAGTTTGTAGTGGTCAACATTCATGCCCACTTCTGAGCCTTCAGTTGTGACTGCCTTACTTTATTTTATGGTAATTTGACTCATTTATGAACATTTCCATCATGACTTGGTAATGTAGTTTGTGCTGGGCATAGATATTCTACATCAAGTTACTGTGTTTCTTGGTAAAAATTCAAACAAAACAAATGAAACAAATAACCATTAGTACTTTTGACACAGATATAAGCTTATATTGTGACCTGCTACTTCTTGATCTTGGAAAGCCTGGTGTTGAAAGTAAGATTTAGTCCATGGTGGTCGTGCAGGCACAGTTAGCCCTAATGTCCTCAGTAATTAGCTTGAATGTATGAAACATAGCTGCATGATTCTGCAGGTTAGCAAAGCTCACCTGAAAAGCATTAGCTTTGAGGACATCGGGTGCCAGTTTGGTTTCTCTGAAGCTTTCACACCATACCAACCTTTCTTAAGAAACACAATAGCTAACTGCTTATTAGTCCCTCTCTCTTTCACCTCCCTTTCATAACTCACTTGTTTTTACCATGGCCAGGTAGAGACCCAGGGTTTTTTTTTAATATTTTATTTATTTATTCGTGAGCTACACAGAGAGAGGCAGAGACATAGGCAGAGGGAGAAGCAAGCTCCCCGCGGGGAGCCCGATGCGAGACTCGATCCCAGGACCCCGGAATCACAACCTGAGCCAAAGGCAGACACTCAACCACTGAGCCACCCAGGTGCCCCAAGACCCAGGTTTTATACTCGAAATAGCTAATGATCTCTGCTGTCTCTTAGTGGTCACCATCAACAGGAAACGTATTGCATGAGTGGGTGGCAGCAAATGGTCAAAGATTTTTTTGTTTTGTTTTAGTAGTTAAAACTCCCTTCTCTGCAATAATCAGAACTTGGATAATTGATGAAACCTTTGTCCTAAGTAGACACAGACAAATAAGTCTTTTTTTTAGTATTCAACTTAAAAACACCAACTAAATATCGCCCAGGGAATCATATATAACCTCGCTTCTAAGTTTTAATTTTGCTTTGAATCCATAAACCTTGACAGTATACTTTCATATATTTTTGACTATCTTAAATTTTTTTTTAGATTTTATTAATTTATTCATGAGAGACACAGAGAGGCAGAGACAGGCGGAGGGAGAAGCAGACTCCCTGCGCTAAGCCTGATGCGGGATTCATTCAAGGACCATGGGATCACAACTTGAGCCAAAGGCAGGTGCTCAACCACTGAGCCACCCAGATGCCCCAGGTGTCTTAAAAATTTTTTGTTATAACTTTATTCATATGCTCAAAGAGCCATTTGTTGAAAGGAGTAAGCATCAAAGCTGCAAATGCGAGTCTTTCACAAAAAATGCTGAAAATTTTCTTTTAGCTCATAAATCTTTTACAAAATCCTTAAACACTTAGGTTTAAAACAGTAGAGAAAAGTGTACTGACCCCAAAGCTTCACAGAAATCCAACACACCGGTGGGTGGTAGCTCGGATTTAATCAAATTCACTTAGCATCATTTATTGTGGAAATTAGACCTACAGGCAAACTTTTATACATGAATGCTCCTTAGTGCATGAATCTCGGCATTTTCAGAACAAATTCCAGAATGTAAACTTCATGCCATCTCAACAGCAGCAGCAGTGCATGGACTAATACAGAGTTTCCATGATATTAGAAAATATTCATGTATCACTTTGAATATTTCAACCTTAGTTTATTTTGGTGCTTCTTGCATTTCTCTTCAGGCTTTCTTACTATGAACCGAGCACTTCCTTACTATGAGCTGAGCACAATTAATCAACATCTAGAGATGCATCAATATAAAATGAAAACCCTTTTGATTCAATCTTCTTAGTGACATTTCAGTGTCCTTTGACCCGTCATCACTGTGTCTCCTAGTAGCAATAGTTGAAAGTGACCCCTTTCTTATTCTTTTTACTCCATTGGTCCCAAATATGATGTGGACAATTTCCTGGCAGACTGCTAGAATGTTCCTGACAGAACGTTGAGATTCTACTGGGAGGGACATCTTAGCTTTACTTGTTAATCATGCAACCCTGTCACGAGTTGGTTGAGCTCCATCTAAGAATGTTCTAACCTGAATAAAAAAGAAAAAAGAATACTCTAACCCATCTCATAAAAGAGCCAGGCCTCTTAATTTGCATTTTGAGATGCCTTTTTTTAATTTTTAAAAATTTTTTTAGGGAATCCCTGGGTGGCTCAGCGGTTTAACGCCTGCCTTAGGCCCAGGGCGTGATCCTGGAGTCCCGGGATCAAGTCCCACATCGGGCTCCCTGCATGGAGCCTGCTTCTCCCTCTGCCTGTGTCTCTGCCTCTCTCTCTCTCTCAGTCTGTGTCTCTCATTAATAAACAAATAAAATATTTAAAAAATTTTTAAGATTTAATTTATTTATCTGAGAAAGAGAGCACACAAGCAGCGGGGAGGGGCAATGGGAAAGGGAGAAGCAGACTCCCTGCTGAGCAGGGAGCTGGATGCAGGGCTCTATCCCAGGACCCTGGGACCATGACCCTGGCAGAAGGCAGACAGATGCTTAACCCACTGAGCCACCCAGGTACCCCTTTGAGATGCTTCTAAAAGTCCAAATATTTCTCTTTGTGAGAGTGTTTGTTTCATGGACAGTTGATCAACATAGCCTACTGGGAAATGAAGTTTCTTTTGATAACTTTTCCACGCAAATTGGACTTTTAGGGTGAGGATGAGAGGGCTTATTTGGCAACTGAATCCAAATTTGGGACAATCCTCATTAAATTGCTTAAATTAGGGACAGCCTGGATTATTTGGGAAGGGAATATGTCTTGTGAGTTTCTGAGTCTCCTGATTTTCCAGCTTTAATCAAAAAGCCCATTTTGATGGGAAAAGAAATATCTTAAAAATTCATTCATATGGGGAATATAAAAAATAGTGAAAGGGATTATAGGGGAAAGGAGAGAAAATGAGTGGGAAATATCAGAGAGGGTGACACAACATGAGAGACTCCTAACTCTGGGAAACGAACAAGGGGTAGTGGAAGGGGAGGTGGGCAGGGCGATGGGGTGACTGGGTGACGGGCACTGAGGGGGGCACTTGATGGGATGAGCACTGGGTGTTACACTATATATTGGCAAATCGAACTCCAATTAAAAAAATATACAAAAAAATCTAAATCTACTTGAATGTGAAGTATTGAAGGGGGCCAGCAGATCTTCAAAAACTGATTTTTTAAAAAAACAAATTTGAGGTCTTCTGCATTCTTAAGAGAGTAGTGCTCTGGAAGCAAAGCCTTAAAGGCCTGTCTTTCCTGGGACGCCTGGGTGGCTCAGTGGTTTAGTGCCTGCCTTTGGTCCAAGGGCGTGATCCTGGGGTTCCAGGATTGAGTCCCACATTGGGCTCCCTGAGTGTAGCCTGCTTCTCCCTCTACCTGTGTCTCTGCCTCTCTCTGTGTGTCTCTCATGAATAAATAAATAATTTTTTTAAAAAAAAGGCCTAGCTTTCCCTTTAATGAATCAATTCAATTGCAGTCAGGTTTTATTCTTTTATTGACGAATATTTTTACCTAAAAACAAAAGGTAATAATTAATTATGAAATAAATTATGAAATCCCACCAAGAATCAGATTTGGCTAATTTTTAACATTAAAAGCCAGTCACAAAAAAATAAAATAAAATAAATAAAAGCCAGTCACAAGCAAATCAGCAAATAAACCAAGAAATAATAAAAAATATATTGTAACATTTTTAAGAGTCCTTTCAGAAATACCGTGAAATACTTATAGATGAATGATATAATAGATATGCTTCAGAATACTTGGAAAGTGGGGGAAGTAAGTGAGGTTATAGGCAAAACAAGACCATAAGGGTTGATCATTGGTGAATCTGGGCGATGAGTGCACTGAAGTTCATTACTGGATTTTTTACAGTTTATACTTTTTTATATCTGAAATGTTTTAGAAGGAAAAAAAGTTTTTTTCTAAAGAAGCAGAAATCAAGGCAATTAACAAAAGAGTTGGGGCACCTTGGTGGCTCAGTGGTCGAGCGTCTGCCTTTGGCTCAGGTCATGATCCTGGAGCCCCAGGATCGAGTTCCACATCGGGCTCCCTGCATGGAGCCTTCTTCTCCCTCTGCCTATGTCTCTGCCTCTCTCTGTGTGTGTCTCTCATGAATAAATAAATAAAATCTTACAAAAATAAAAATAAATAATAACAGACTATCTGGGATGTTTCAATAGAAAGGGATCCAAGCATTTACAATCTCCCTTTGACCCCCTAGAATCTTTCTTGGTCTGACTCCCTGCTATGGTATGTGCCCACCAGCCAAGCAACTCTGCTGTTTCCACCTGTGCCTGAAGGAATTGGCTGGTATGTGCACATATGTGGGTTTGTCTCTGGGTGTATACCTGTTTCAGGGTGTGTATATCAAGTAATGTGAGCAAGTTTGTGTATGTACACGTGTCTGTTTGTGCAATAGTATGTTTGTATACATGGGCAGTTTTTCTCCTTGTGGTTGGTTGTGTTATATATTGCATGTTTTCTCTTTGTGTCTGTTGGAGCTGGTATACTTTCCTGTATAAGTGAGTGTGTGCATGAATGGGTATCTGTGTGTACATGTGCCAGAATTTATATGTCTGTTTTGGCAAGTATGGCTAATGTATGTGAAAGAGTTTGGATCACTTGGCCTCTGTGTGTTAGAGTACATCATGTGTGTATATGTGAGCAGCTATTTGCTTGTCTGTTTTTTTCTCCATGCAGATATATTTGTGGATATCTGAGGAGGATTCTGTCTGTGTGTACATACATGTGTGTGTTTGTGTGTATGCATGTGGCAGAGTTCAAGTGCATGTGAGTATGGTGGTATATGTAAGTGACTTTGAGTATTAATTTGTGTAACAGTGTATGTGATGATATAGGTATGCCACTGTGTCCGTGCCTGTGTCTGACTATGTGAGATTTGAAAAATCGAGTAATTGTATATATGAGTCTATGTGTGAGTAGGTTTGAGTATGTGTATCTGTCAGGATTTGAGTGTTCATCCGTGTGTGTGTGCGTGTGTGTGTTAGGGGGGTTAGAATTGTGGGTTTATGAGCCATTGCACATAGGTGTGTCTGAGTGTGTCTGTGTATATGAGCAATTCTCATCCCTCTCATACCTAACACCCTCTTTTATGTAACATTTTGTAACACCCCTTTACTATACGGAAATGAAGTTCTTAGGTAATATAGTCTCTCTGCACATATAATTTCAAAAGAAAATCCTTATAGTACTTCATGCAATCTGCATGTTGTATTAATTCTAATATAAATAAATAAATAAATAAACAAATAAATAAATAAATGGAAAGTGATTTATAAGGAAGTAATTTGTATTTTGATATGTGAATGTGTTAGACATGGCAATCCCCAGGAAATTCAATAAGATAGTTAGAGGCTTGTAACATCTTATGAGTAAATGTGGGTTTGGAAGAGGAAAAATCAGAAGCTACCCCTTGCTCAAAGTGCAGGAAAATGACAGGCAAAGGCCTAAGGGTAAGATTTTCCAAAATAGTTAACTCAAAGAAAGTGCTCCCCCAAACAAAGTGCAGTCTCCTCTGGACTTACTTGTCAGCTGTATTCCTGGGTAATGCAGGGTATATTGAACTAGGGGGAAATTTGTATTTATATGCGAAATAGACTTATTAGATTCAAGGTTCAGTTCATTACTAGGCCAAAGTCCTACGGATTCAAGACATGTGTTGGCTGTGTGGGACTGCCCCACACATCATTGGATGGCCAGCATCCTTCCCCGGACCCCTTCGGTTAGAATGATATCCTATGCCCGTGCATTGTGGCAACCCAAACTGCTCCTACAACTTTCCGAAATGTCCCCTAGGGGGCAGTAACGCCTTTGTTGAAGACGACACACTGTTCAGACTGAATGCTGTGCCTGCGGAAGGCCCCCTAGACCACGTACATGCTTGCAAGGCGATGTCCCTGTGAGTGAACTGGTTACTGTCCATAGGTCTCCACAGCAGTAGCCTATGTGTCTGTGAGTGTCTACCTATCTTTCTGAGGGGGTCTGGGCACGAGCAGGTGTGTATATGTTGTGTGCATGCGCTCACAGTTTTAGCCCAGGATGGGCCCAGGCCATGGCCACCCGTGTGCTCAAAAGAACCTTCTCCCTTCTAGAGCTACCCCAGCTTTCCAGGCTACCCCAGATTTTGTTCGTTTGCTGCTATTGTTTTGTGTTGTTTTGTTTCATTTTAGTGTCTGGTTTTGTTTTCACCAAAGCTCTGGGCTATGAATTATCCACCTTCTTGATCTTAGTGTGTTTCTCTGTGTCTCCCACTCTCACCATCTTTATTTCTGCTTCTCCCTGTCTCTATCTCTCCCTCTGTTCCAACCCGTCTCTATATCTCTATATTATTCTCCTTTCTTTCCTGGCATTATCCCTCTCCTTGTCTCTCTCTCCCTCCCTCCTTCCTTCTCTCTTGTGCTCTGTTTCTCTGTGTGTCTCTGCCTCTTTTTCTCACTCTTCTTCCCTTTTCTGTCTCTATTTCTATCTCTTCCTGTTTGTGGGTAAGGCCTGCTCTCCTTTCTCTGTTTATTTCCCCCCTTCTCCCTCCTATGTCTCTCTGTCTCTCTCTCTCTCTCACAAACCTCTTTTCTTGAACACTGTGTATCTCTGATTCTCTTTTATATCCAATCTCTCTCTGTCTGTAATGCTTTCCCCCTTCTTCTCCTCAAGGCTAAGGTGTGTGTGTGTGTGTGTGTGTGTGTGTGTGTGTGTTTGTGTGTGTACACATTTACACATACCCAGCTGTCAGCTGGTGCAGTTCTGTGGGAGCTATCAGGCCTTGAGGACCTAAAAGGGCGTCTACCAACCCCAATTCTCCCAAGCCCCTGCCCTGGCACCTTCTCATGGTCTATTGGCATTGCATTTGAGACTTCGGAGTGTCATCAAAAAAGCTTGGCCCCAGATGGCTGTGGCAGGCCAGGCTGGATTGAGCTGGGAAACAGTATTGAGGGGTGACTTTTTTTTTCCTGGGAGGGAGAGGGTAGAAAGGCTCCACTCAGCCCTTTGTCCTTCAACCTCAAGGCTGTCTCAGCCCTAACAGTAGTTCTGAGCTTCTCCAGCTTCCCTCTGGGACCTACAATGTTACATTATCACACTCCCCTCCCCTGCCCCCAGCTCACACACAACAGGAAGGCTTTGCCCGTGTTCTCCCACTCCTTTACTTCCTAGGCTGCTTTTTCAGCAAATCCTCCTTGGATGCCTCCAGGCCTCCCTCCCTGAGCCACCAGCCCATTTAGTCCCTCAACCAATTGTTTTGACAGCCTTTGTCCAAGGGCCTACTATGCGTTGTGCATTGCTCCTCTAGAGGAGGATGTCTGAATCTATAATCCCTGCCCTTGTGGAGCTTTCATTCAAATACGGAGAGGCAGACAATAAACCGAATTTTAAGTAAATTATATAGTGCATTAGAAAAATTAATTTTATGAAGAAAAATAAAGCAGGGTAAGAGACACAGAGTGTCCCTTATTTTTCACCTGAATTACTGCAGGAGCCTCCTGTGTAGTTTTCCCTACTTCCACCTTTGCCCCACCTGGCCTCCTCACAGCAAGGGGGATCCTTTTCAATCCCGGGTCATATCACATCTCACCTCTGCCCCCGTGGCTCTCATCTCACTCAGAGTAAAAGTCACAATCCTTACCGTGGCCTGCGTGATCTGGCCTCACCACCTTTCTGACCTCACTTCCCACCACTTTATGATCACTCATTCCGTTGCATGCATAGTGGCCTCCTTGCCTTCCCCAAATACACCACATGTGCTCCCACCTCAGGGCCTTTGCACTGGTTGTACCCTCTGCCTGGACTTCTCTTCCCTCCAGTATCCACATGGCTCACTCTCACCACCTTTAAGACTTTGCTTAGATGACACCTCCTCCATGAAGCCTTCCCTGTCCATTTCATCTAAAAGTATACTTCCCCCACCCCTAGCACTTCATAGCCTCTTTCCCTCATTTACTTTTCTTTTTATTTTTATTATTTTAAAGATTTTATTTATTTATTCATGAGAAACACAGAGAGAGAGGCAGAGACACAGGCAGAGGGAGAAGCAGGCTCCATGCAGAGAGCCCGACGTGGGACTCGATCCCGGGTCTCCAGGATCATGCCCTGGGCCGAAGGTGGCGCTAAACCGCTGAGCCACCTGGGCTGCCCTACTTTTCTTTTTAGAAGCTTATCATCATCTGACCTACTGTACCTCACCTGTATATATTCTTTATTATCTAGAATATCAGCTCCATAAGGGCCAGGATCCTTTTCTATCTGGTTCACAGCTGTGTCCCCAGCACCTGGCACACAGTAGCTGCTCAATAAATCATTTTTCAATGAATGAATGCACACAAGCATACACATATCTTGATATTCATGGTACTCCCTGCCCCATTCAAAATACAAACCCAAGTCCTTGTCATGGCCCACAGCCCTATACAGTCTGGCTCCAGATATCTCTGTGATTTCACTTTCTACCGCTGTTTTTGTGCCTAGCCTTTTCCACCACACTAGTCTTCCTACTCTTTCCTGAGCATCCTAAGCACACTGCAGATCATAAATAATAATAATATAAAAACCTATGTAACCTATTTAGTGGCCAGCATTAATGAAAACAAATCATGAAATAGAATAGAACTAATGGGGTACATCACACATAAGATCAGTGCTATTTTGCGAAACTTTTGATTCAGTTATGTGTGCATGCATGTGTATATGTATGGGGTTATGATGTAAAATGTATGGCTTACTATGGGCAGAAATCAAAATGGTCTGAAGAACATAACCTTGGGGCTTTGCAAAGGGGGAGAAGAGCTGCACCAACATCCCCACCTCACAGACCTACCAATGGAGGAAACAGGTAACAGAGGACATCCAGAGAGGTGAAGCACCCTCCTTCACCCAGCAAGGAGAGGGTAGGAGAGCAATGGGCCAGGGGCAGGTGCATGACACCAGCCGGGGAGTAAGTGCAGAGGCCACTAACACTGCCCTTTCTGTTTCTTCCTCACCTTTCCTTTCCATCTGTTTCTCACTGTTTCTTTTTCTTGTGTTTCTCTCTCTCTCTCCATCTCTATCTCCGTATTCCCTCTCCCTCTTTCCCTGTCTCTCTGGTTCCATTTCTTCTTATCTCTTCTCACACTCATCCTCCCATTTCCATCTCAATTTGTATCCATTTATATCTTTGTCACCGTTTTCTCTTTGTTCTCTCCTTTCTCATGCTGTGCCTCTGTCTGTGTTTTTGTCTCTGGCTCTCTCCTGCCTTCATCTCTCTATCTCTCTGTGTCTGTGTCTCCCTCATTATCCCCATTTACAGGTGCAGCCGAGCAGGACAACTGATGGAGTCCCCCAGGGCCCATCGAATAATACTGGACTGGCTGATCCCGTAGGGTTGGGAGCAGCACCTGCCCCTCAGTATGGCCAACACTACTGGAGAGCCCGAAGAGGTGAGCGGCGCACTGTCCCCACCATCGGCATCAGCTTACGTGAAGCTGGTGCTGCTGGGACTGATCATGTGCGTAAGCCTGGCAGGCAATGCCATCCTGTCCCTGCTGGTGCTCAAGGAGCGTGCCCTGCACAAAGCTCCTTATTACTTTCTACTGGACCTGTGCCTGGCTGACGGCATACGCTCTGCTGTCTGCTTCCCCTTTGTGCTGGCTTCTGTGCGCCACGGCTCCTCATGGACCTTCAGTGCGCTCAGCTGCAAGATTGTCGCCTTTATGGCCGTGCTCTTTTGCTTCCATGCGGCCTTCATGCTATTCTGCATCAGTGTCACCCGCTACATGGCCATCGCCCACCACCGCTTCTACGCTAAGCGCATGACACTCTGGACATGCGCAGCTGTCATCTGCATGGCCTGGACCCTGTCTGTGGCCATGGCCTTCCCACCCGTCTTTGATGTGGGCACCTACAAGTTTATCCGTGAGGAGGACCAGTGCATCTTTGAGCATCGCTACTTCAAGGCCAATGACACGCTGGGCTTCATGCTTATGTTGGCTGTGCTCATGGCAGCTACACATGCTGTCTATGGCAAGCTCCTCCTCTTCGAGTATCGTCACCGCAAGATGAAGCCAGTGCAGATGGTGCCAGCCATCAGCCAGAACTGGACATTCCATGGCCCTGGGGCCACCGGCCAGGCTGCTGCCAACTGGATCGCTGGCTTTGGCCGTGGGCCCATGCCACCAACCCTGCTGGGTATCAGGCAGAATGGGCACGCAGCCAGCCGACGGCTCCTGGGCATGGACGAGGTCAAGGGTGAAAAGCAGCTGGGCCGTATGTTCTACGCAATCACACTGCTCTTCTTGCTCCTCTGGTCACCATACATTGTGGCCTGCTACTGGCGAGTGTTTGTGAAAGCCTGTGCCGTGCCCCACCGTTACCTGGCAATCGCTGTTTGGATGAGTTTCGCCCAGGCTGCTGTCAACCCGATCGTCTGCTTCCTGCTCAACAAGGACCTCAAGAAGTGCCTGAGGACTCACGCCCCCTGCTGGGGCACAGGAGGTGCCCCGGCCCCCAGAGAACCCTACTGTGTCATGTGAAGCAAGCTGGTAGGCAGACAGGCAGGGAGAAGGTCATGGCTACCGTGATGGGGCCAGCAGTAAGGGAAGGGTGAGCCCCACACAGGAGCCTTTCTTTCTGAGCTCCAGCCCTAGCCCCTCGAACCACCTGGAATCTAGGCACCTTTGCCAACACCTCCCCAGGGTTGGAGCCTGGAGTGGGAGACTGGGAAAGAGGTGTTTCTAATTCTGTGGGGCCTGTCTTCCCCTGCCTCCTTCTCCACTTCTACGATCTCTCTCCTTTCTTCTCTCTCTTTCTCTCTCTCTCTCTCTTTTTCTTCCTCTTTCTCTCAGAAGTGACAATTCAGAAAAAGAAAACAAGACTGAAAATGCAGGGTTTTCTACTAACAGTTGAGAAGACAGGCTTTCTTGCTTTAATGTCTCTCCTTCTGACATTGTCCAGAAGGCAGAAATTTGTCCTGTAAAATAGACTTCCAGAGCTCTTATTGCCCCCTCTGCTCCCATGCACCCTCCCCTCCTGGGTCCTTTAGCAAGGCCTGGATGTTGGGGAGAAATTCATCTGCTTACAACAGGGACCAAAGGGGGTGCTGGGTCCCCAGGGAGCAGAGATGTTTAATTGCTATGTTGTGTGCAATGTTGTTTTAAGCTAACCCTGGTCCCAAGCCTGGTTTCTTCTCACTTCCTACCATGTCCAGACCTCCTAAATGTTTCTTGAGCAGCTGTTCAAGAAGCCAGAAGCGGAGGGAGAAGGACCCCTAGGATGGGCCCAGGCTAGGACCTGGGATGTGAGCTGCACGCCTCAAGCTGAAGAGACCCAAGCTTGGCTGCATTCTTTCGAGCTGCCTCCTGGATCCCCAGCCCCCAACTCCTCTTCCTGAGGATGGAAATCCACTCCAGCCCCACTAAGGCTGATGTGGGTGCCATACAGGCAGGAGCATTTCTCCCAGGGAAGTGTAGGGAGAGAGCCAAACTCCCCAGAGTAACTGGATCCCAGTGCCTGGGGTCAGAGCAGAACTCAACCCCAGAATTGTCTCCTGGGTTCACACTATTCTATGGAAGATGAAAAGTTAGGGGGTGGCCTTGGTGTAACACATAGTGGTATAAGCTCCAAGGCACTGTGGACTTGAGTCCATTCCTATCTGACCTCTTTTTGTCCCCTTCAAGCCTCAGGGGCCTCAAGCCCCTCTCGGTAGCCCTTGGCCTCCTGGGCCCTCAGCCCACAACTTCCTTCCCCTGAGTAGCCTTCTCCCCCTTCCTCCCTCCACCCAAAGTGGAGCAGACTGCAGCCAGATTCTCCAGGTGGGAGAGCCCAAGCCTCCCTTCCAGGGCAGAGTCCACTCTGGGCTTACATCACTGCCAGTTCTTATGGATGGTGAGCTAAGCTGGCATTCCTTTGCCTGGCCTTGCCCAGATTCTTTGTCCCCCTATCATTTCCTGGGGGAGTGGGAGATCTGTATTTATCTACGCCCTTTCCCTTCCTGATAGAAGCTGTTGTCCTAAGCTCCCTCCCTATCCCCAAGACAGCCCCAGAACTGGGGAAGCCTTGGCCCAAGAGGAATGGGGAGGGCACTCTAGGCAGGAGAGACGTTAATGAGCCTGGCTGTGGGGTGGCCCTGGAAAGGCAGGCCAGAGTGGCTGAGAGGCTGGGGTGAGGGTACCTGTTCTCTCAGTGATAGTGATGGGAGTGCCTTTCCCAGGGAGTGGGGTGGGGGGACCACAGGGGTGGGAGTAGATAGGGTACATTCTGGAGGGTTTTCCTCCATTTCTTTTTTCTAACTGCCTGGATTCACCATTGGATTTTGTAAATGGAAAACTGAAAAGAACAATGCTATATTGGATGTTTTCTCTTTTTGACTCTGTGTGTGTGTGTGTGTGTGTGTGTGTGTGTGTGTGTCCTGTTTGCATGACCACATGTGGGGAGGTATGATTGAATGGGACTGTTTCTGTGTGACTTTGTGTGGGAAGGCACCACTACCTGGTGCACACATGTGAGCAAATGCCTGTATGTGGAGACGTATAGCACATACACACACACACGTATGTACCTAATTAAAAGAAGACAAAGGAAAGTATGTGCCTGCAGTAGGAAGTAGAGTGGTCAGAGCATAGAATTTTTTAAATGTACGTATGTATGCAGCAAGAGGGTGGGCTTCCATCTCGTAAAATCTTCCTCCTGTGGCCCAGGCTCTGAACACGAACGCGGGGGACAGGATACTTGAGAACCCCACCTCTTCCCAAAGCCTGGAGCCCCCAGGTACCATTCCAACTTCTGTATCAGTCTCCTCTCCAAAACGCACACAAGGTGTTCCTAAAAGTGGACCACTTTGGAGAATAGAGACTGGGATTTGGGGATCACAGTTGAGGGGGAACTAATGAGGTTAGAAAATGCCCCCTACAAAGTAATGGCTTCTGGAGGGGCTATTCAGTCTGGGATGAGAGCCCTTCTGAAGAGGGCTCCCACTGTATACAGCTGGAACTTCGGTATAAGCTTTGACTAAATTCGGAGGAGGCATGTTACAGGGTGGGGGAAAGCCAAGCCGGGGAGTCTACCCAGCTAGCTTGCTCCCTGGGCACTCACTTTACTATTTATTTACTTATTCTCTCAGGTGCACAGAATTGAGTTGACCATACTCCTCAGTTCTTGGCACACTACATCATCGTTGGTCCATGCGAGTCCCCTTTATTCTTTGTTTTGTTTCATACCCTCCATCACCCAATCCAATCCCCTCTGATCCAATCCCCTCTCCCACATAGGCACTCACTCTCGTGTATTTAATGTATGTCCTTCCAATTCACCGTTCATGTGTTTATTTGCATATCTGTGTATCTGTGAAAAATATATGGTATTGTTATGTGTTTTAATTTACATAAACAGTATTGTACTATAAATCTTGTTGTTTCTTTTTTCACTCAACATTCAGTTTTTGAGAGATCCAGCCTTGTTGCTGCACGTAGATCTGATTCATTCTAGTGGTCCATCTTCTACATATATCACATTTTTCTTATCCATTCCCCTGGTGATGGGTCTCTAAGCTGCCTCCAATTTTATGCTACCACAGAAAGGCTACAATGGGCAGTTTCCTACATGTCTTAAGGATGCCTAATTTAGAGGAAAGGAAACTGAAGCTCAGAGAGAGGCAATGATGTGGTTAGGGTTACAAAGTAAGGAGCAGACCCGTGGTGTGAATCCCAGACCTAAAGCCAGAACCCTACCACCATGGCTCAGGAAAGACCATCCATCTGGCCCCCCGAAATTTAAAATACAATTAAAAACATCATACACTGGGGAAAAGGTGAGGAAAAGATTGGAAGGAGACCAAGTATTCAGTGGATGAAGAGATATAAAGTCCTAGAAAAATGTAGCAGATGAACGGAATCGCAATCATTTTAATGACGCAGAGAAAGTTACTTTTTGTGTGCGATTATTTCTAGAGCCATTTTGCGGAGATGAAAACGCCACGTCAAAACCTGGCCCCAAACCATAGGTCCTAGCCTTCTAAATTCCAGGCTCCTTTAGGGCCACATCACGGTTCGCCACAGGGGCTAACGCCAGGGCTAGGGGAAAGGGCAGATTTAAGAAGTGCGTAGTTGCTGAGGGGAGGGCAGAGAAGGGGGAAGACGACAGCGAGGCTCTCCCAATTTTGTTTGAGCACATTATGCTCAGAGCCTGCGTTTGTTTTTTTGTTTTGTTTTTTGGTCTTAAGAGCCACTGGTACTTTTCCCATTGGGTGAGGGAGAGGGGCTCCTTTCCCTCAGCTTTCCTCGCAGCCAATCGCCCAGCAGCTTCCCTTTAGTCGCTGGGGCATTCAGCCCGATGATTGGCAGGCCCAAGTGAAGCCAATCGGAAAGCGATGAGGTGTGGTGTTGGCAAGCGGATTGCGTGAGAGCGGGCAGAGGTCGAGGGAGCGCGAGCGACCGGCGGCGGCTGGCAGCCAATGGAGAGACAGAACGGTCCCTTACATCAGGGAGGGGGCGGGTCCTGGGCGCTTGGCGCGGAGGGAGTAGGGCAGGCGCTGTGGGAGGGAACGCCAGAGCGAGGCTGTGAGCTGAGCTGGTGGCGTGAGGTCCTGCGGCTCGGCTTCAGGTGTGACAGGCAGCGGCGGCCTGGCTGAGAACGAAGAAGCCAGTGCGATCCCCTGAGCTGTGAGCGCGGTCACCATGGACCGCCAGGATGAGGGGCCTCCAGCCAAGGCCCGCCGCCTGAGTAGCTCAGAGCCCACTCAGCTCGACCAGCTGCCGCCGCCGCCGCCGCCGCCGCCTCCGCCTCCGCTCCTGCGACTGCCCCTGCCTCCACCGGAGCAGCGCCCGAGGCTCCGGGAGGAAACCGAGGCGGCACAGGTGCTGGCTGACATGAGGGGGGTGGGACTGGGCCCCACTCTGCCCCCGCCGCCGCCCTATGTCATTCTGGAGGAGGGAGGGATCCGCGCATACTTCACCCTGGGTGCTGGGGGTCCCGGCTGGGAGCCAGCGATGGAGTCAGGGTACGGGGAGGCGCCCCCTCCCACGGAGAGCCTAGAAACATTCTCTCCTTCGGAGGCTTCTGGGGGAAGTCTGGAGATTGACTTTCAGGTTATGGAGCCCAGCAGTTTTGCTGGAGAGAAGGCCCTAGAAACCTGTAGCGCAGAGGAGTGGGAGTACCAGGGGTTAGCTGGCCCGAGGGGGAAGGAAGAGGCTATCATCTTAGTGGAAGATGACGACGAGGATGAAAAGGAAAGTGTGAGGAAGAGGAGGAGGAGGAGGAAGAGGAAGCAGAGGAAGGTGAAGAAGGAGAGGAATGCCGAGAAGATAGAGTGCATCCTGCAGGCACTGGAAAACATTCAACTGGACCTGGAGGCGGTGAACATCAAAGCAGGCAAGGCGTTCCTCCGTCTGAAGCGCAAGTTCATCCAGATGCGAAGACCCTTCCTGGAGCGCAGAGACCTCATCATCCAACATATCCCAGGCTTCTGGGTCAAAGCAGTATCCTTGTCATCTGTATTCATGGACCAAGAGCCCATGACAAAAAAGGGGGGAGGTGGGAAGGGGAGGGGAAAGAAAAAGTGTGGGGGTGGACCCCTTTTGGAAAAATGACTAGATTTGGTTGGAGGAGGAATGGAAGGAGAGGGGCAAAACATCAGAGAAGCTGGGCTAGAGGTAATGAAGGGGGAAGAGGGTCACATAGCATAAAAACTGGACTACAGATGGGAAGGAGGGGAGAAGAGAAGCATAATATAAAAAAAATGAATCGCAGGCAGTGAAATGGGGAGGGTATTAGAGGGTCACACAGCAGAAAAATTAGACCAGAGATGGTGAAAGGAGGAGGGGAGGGGCACAGAGAAGATAAACTGACTCAGAGATGGTGAAGAGGGAGGGGAAGGGCACATAACAGAGAAATTGCCCAGAAAGGGTGCCTAAGTCACTCATGGCTCTGCAAGGCTAGATCTCTGCTTAGATATTAGGGAGATCCCAGTCTTAGCTGGAGAGAAAGGGGCCGGAGCCCCTAAAGGCTCAGGGGAAGGGGTACCTAGAATTGAAGATCAAGAAGTTAAATTAAGGGAAGAAGAGAGTAAGAAGAATCTCATTCACTGTTGGTGAAAAGCTTATCTCTGGGGCACATACATACGTACATGCAACACGTTAGGAACATGTGAGCTTAACTTCCTGGTGGAATTACATAGATATAGACCCTTGGCATTCTCCTACGAAGTATCACATGATCACAAGCTGTCGGAACTCACGCACACACAGTATTATGTGGCCACAGATCCTCAGCATGCAGACACAGCATCGTGTGACTATTGGTCTTCAGCACCCAGACACAGCATCACTTAGACACAAACCCTCAGACCCAGATACACAGTATCATGTGGACACAGACATGTAACACCAAAATGACCAACATCATGTGACTACAGGCCCTAAGCAACTAGGTGTAACATCACTTGGGTATGGGCCTTTAGCTCACGGGCACACAATGTTTCCTGAATACAAATTGTCAGCTCCCAGGGACACAATGTCACAGGGACAGAGACCCTTAGCGCCTAGACATACAGCAAATATGAGCCAAGGCAAGGCAACCTAATACAGAGGTTTGACGTTGCATAAACACAGGTTCACCACATGGGAAGAAAAATGTGGGTTATGTCCCATGACCATTTGCTCTACACACATCTCATGAACACAGAAGAAATTCTGCTCCAGCCTCTCTTTTGCTCTTCCCTGCCTGGCCTTCCCTCCCTCCTTCTCTCATTGAACAGTCACTCCTTGACCTAAACTGCTCCCTCCATCAGTTCCTCAACCACCCCAAAATTTCAATCTTGATCAACCAACGAGATGAAGACATTTTCCGCTACTTGACCAATCTGCAGGTCAGGCCAAAGATATATTTCTTACTAGGATCGGGCAAGGACTCTGGCCTTTGGAGGTGAGGGGGCTTGGGTGGGAGGGGCCTTGGTGCGGTGGGGATTCCAATGTTACCTGTACCCTGAGCAGGTACAGGATCTCAGACATATCTCCATGGGCTACAAGATGAAGCTGTACTTCCAGACAAACCCCTACTTCACAAACATGGTGATTGTCAAGGAGTTCCAGCGCAACCGCTCAGGTAAGAGGCAATCATAGGGAAAATCCACATCCCACCCCCATCTGTCCTTGTCCACAGCCTTCTCCATAGCTTCCTTTTCCCCCAGGCCGGCTGGTGTCTCACTCAACCCCAATCCGCTGGCACCGGGGCCAGGAGCCCCAGGCCCGCAGGCACAGGAACCAGGACACCAACCACAGCTTCTTCAGCTGGTTCTCAAATCATAGCCTCCCAGAGGCTGACAGGATTGCTGAGGTAGGGCCCCTCCTGGCATTGCCAGAGAAAGCCTTGCTAGGCTTGCCTCTGGATACTGGGGAATTGGGAGTAGGCCTTGTGGCTTGTACTCGTAACTCTGTTCCCCTCCCCCACTTTTCTTTCCACAGATTATCAAAAATGACCTGTGGGTTAACCCTCTGCGCTACTACATGATGGGAGAAGGGGGCTACAGGGCAAACAGAAAGAAGCAAGAAAAGGAAGAAAGGTGAGTGGGGTTGGTGGCTGAGAGGTGCTTTGTTAGAGATGGGAGGAAGATTAGGCTAGTGTCACACAGGTTATAGAGCCAAAGGGACTTTTGAGAGAATTCGGTCCAATACATTTTGCAAGTGGGGAATGATGCCCCTAAATGGGGTGTAATTGGCTTGAGTCAGTCAGGAGCAGAAATGGGACTTTCCCCACCCTAACCTCATCCCTGGGATTCCTCATAGCCTACTGCCTCCCCAGTTACTTACTACCTTTGTGTCTTCCCTGCCTCCCACCAACCCTATACTCAATCCCAGGCTTCTCCACAGTAAAAACAGGGACAAGTGTGAGGTAGTGATCCTGGAAGACTCTGATGACTATCATGTAATGGAAGACATTATCAGCGAGACCTCAGACAGTGATGGTATCACCGACAATGAGACCATTCATGACATCAAGATCTCTGACTTCATGGAGACCACCGACTGCTTTGAGACTACTGACAATGAGATAACTGACATTAGCGAGAGCCTCTGTGACAGTGAGAGCCCTGACCACAATGAGACCACTGACAACGAGAGTCCTGATGACAGTGAGACCACTGATAATAATGAGAGCTCTGATGACAGTGAGAACACTGACAACAGTCAGTCATCAGAGAATCCTGATGACAACAATGAGAACCCTGAAGACAACACTGATGACAATGAAGAGAATACTGATGACAATGATGAGAACCCTGATGGTGATGATGAGAACCCCAAAGGTGACAACTATGGCAGCAACGGCAACAACCAGGACAGCAGCGACAGTGACAATGAGGGAGACAATGAGGGCAGTGATGATGAAGATAATGACGGCAATGAAGGCGATAACGAAGGCAGTGATGATGATGGCAATGAAGGTGACAATGAAGGCAGTGACGATGACGACAGAGACATTGAAGATTACAAGAATAACACTGATGACCCTGACAAGGATCAAGATAACAGCAACAAACAGGATGACTATGAGGATGAGGTAGAGAACATCTCTGAAGAATCATCAGTGGAGGAAGAAGAAGAGGGCAGTGAGGAAGGTGAGCCTAGAGCCCCTCTTATTTTCCCTCCTTAGTCTTCTCAGACAGAGAAAAGCTGGCCAGGGTCAGGGTATCAAGGCATGAGTACAGTCTGCTCTTGTGGAGAAAAGAAAAAGCGTTTTGTGCAACTTGCTTGTTAAATAAAGCAAGGCTAGGGAACCTTTAACTGACAAATATAACAGAACCAAAGAAACAAATACCATTTGTAGGTGGTGGGTAGATACTTGTAACAGAGCAAAAGATACATGAAAACTGAAGAGATAAGGAGAAGGTGGGTAGAAAAGGAGGACAAGTTCACACACAGAAAGGGGAAAAATGGCAAACACATTATAATTTAGCACACTCTACACCCAGCCCAGGGCTTCAGGGAACTCCCAGGCTTGTTTTGTCTTCTGAGGATCCTTCACCAGTCCTAAAAACTGCTTCTCACAAACAGGTCCAGTAGTCAGATATGTTGGGAACATACTGCATACATTAATATAGTCAGGTAGGGTGACGTGTATATTAGTACCTTAAAGGCTCTGAAAAGTCCTGCTATGAGAAACCTATTTAAATATTGTGGATCTCAGCATTTCCCTAACTTCTTGACCACAGAAGCCATTGTTCACTATTCACTGAAGCATGCATTTTAGGAAATGTTAAGAAAGGTTTGTATATGGGGTTTGAGGGAAAAGGCAGTATTTAAGGTGACTACCAGGTTTGGTCTGGCCTGGATGACTGGACTGGCAAGCAGAGGTGCCATTTCTTAGGATGGGAAATGACATGGTGGCAGGAACATGGAGTTGGAAAGGCTTGTTGGACATAAGATATAGGTAGCCCAGGCAGGTGATTGATTATATGTCTGGGAAGTCAGAAGAGGTAAATAAAGGGGTAAAGCCAGAGCAGAATCCTAGTGTTTACTATGTGCCAGGCACTATTCTAAGTGATTTACTTACTTTATGAATTCATTTAATCCTCACAGCAGCTCTTATGAGGTAGGTACTATTATAGATGAGGAAACTGAGGCTCTGAGAGGGTAGAATTAGGAAAATACCTGGGTCATGGAGCGTTCTCAGAAGGAGGGGATTGTCAGCAGTGTTCAGTGCTGCTGAAAGACTAGGTAAATGAGGACTGGGATGTGTTCGTTGGATTTGGAACTAAACAGATTATCTGTGACCTTGGCAAGATTAGTTTCAATGGATTAGTGGGGTCAGAGTCAGACCACAGTGGGGTAGGGGGAGGTAATGAGCAAGGGGCAAGGCAATGGAGTCAAACCTTAGCTAGGAAGGGGACGATGGAGTGTGGGCAAGAAGATGTTTGAGCCAGACTGTGGGCAGGCTGACTTTGGAGAGGCAGGCTCCTGGGGGAGATGGAAGGAGCTGGAAGGCCAACCATTCCTGGGGGTTTTGGCCATGGGTTCTCTGGCAAATTTCCATTGAGGGCAAAGGCAAGGAAGGAGGCACTGAATAAGAGTAGATTCAATCTAGACATGTATTCAGTTAGAGTAGGGAAACTGAGGGAATTGCCCCCGGATGGCATCTTTGAGAGAAGGGGAGGAAGAGCTATCTGCCCAGCTCCAGAGTGGGAGTGGGAGTGGGGGTGGGGAATTGGACTAAAGAAGACAGACTGGGGTCTGTTTGGATCAGACTATGGAGAAGAAGCGGGGGAGCTGCCTTGAAATGAACAGTAGGTTTATTCAGCTGAGGTCAGAGCTCAGGAAAACACACACATTGACACATTACATGGAGAGAAAAAGCTACTTTCAGAGATGTATCAATTTTGATAGGCCAGAGGCATTGAGCCCACCCTGCTTTTCTGCTTCCCTCCTACTCCTCCCTCACCCCCTACTTGCTTGAGTATACACACACACACACACACACACACGCAGATGCACATAGTGGTGTTTGTTCCAAACAGGTGCTTGGCTAGTGTTCCAGGTCCCCAAAGCCCTGGCTGTGGGCTCTGTTCCCCGGGAAGAGTGGTATCTTCCAGCTTCCAGAACTGTGAGAAAATAAATTTCTGTTGTTTAGACAAATAACAAAAAAAGAATGACATCTACCTGCTCATCTAATCACCCTCCTTGCTTGCCTCTCTCCCCCTGTGCAGACAGCGAACAAGAAGGTGAGGAGAGTGATAATGAGGAAGGAAGTGATGAGGAGGAGGGGATTGAAGAAGACTCAGAAGGAGGGGAAGACTCTGAAGATCCCGACATGGAGGAGGTGCTTCAGGTCCAGAACGTTTGGGCCAACCCGGGGAAGAGGGGCAAAACTGGATAAACATTTTACCTTTGCAGGGGCTGCCTCTCTGTATCCCTCTCCCCCCTCCCCATTTGCCCTCCCCCTCAGCTAGGGCCGCGCGGCCCCACATTGCACTTCTGGGGGGTGACCGACTTCGTACACGGGTTTAAAGTTTATTTTTATGGTTTAGTAATTGCAGAATTCTTATTTCGGGGGGAGGGAAAGGGGGATTTCCCCCTTCCTTTTGGCCCTCCTCCCCTGCAGGCTTCTGTGTGCTGCTACACGTATTTATTGTGATGCCTTGGTCAGGGCCCCTCTATCCCCCTCCTCGTGCTGTGTGGAGTGGACACCCTTGATCCCGAAGCGGGGAGGGCCGCTGTGGCCTTGGGGGGCTCTGCTGCCACCCTGTTCTCCCAAACCTCTCCCTCCGTCCCTCGCCCCCTCCCCCACGCTGTGCCCGCAAGCCCGCCAGCCAGCCTTGGTGGTGTCTATACAAGGCCGCTTGTCATTGCGGTATTCCTGTCCCCCTCCCCCAGAAGCCCCTCCTTGTTCCTTGTGAACCTAATCCTAATAAAATTCTGAGCAAATTGAAAGTGCTGCTTCCAGTCTTTTGTCCCGCTTGGCGAGCCATCCCGAGGACCAGTTTCCCTTCCACAGACCCTCAAATCGCTGTCTCTTCTACGTGCTGGGCTGCAAGATGGTGGTGTGCTTGGGGCGGGGGGGCGGGGGGGCGGGGGGGTGGGGGGGTGGGGGCTGTTTAGCTTTTGAGGGGAGAACTCTGCAGGCCGCAGAGGTGTTGCGTCAGACCAATGCGGACCATCCTGGCCAATGGCAGGGCGAGGCTGAGAAAGCTCCACCCCCTACCAGTGGCTGCAGTGGACCCCGGCAGGTAGCAAACAGCTTCCCACGCCTCCCCTTCTCGCGCAGGCGCACAGAAATACCCTGCGCCTTAGAATACCCATTTGTTCAGTGATTCATCTTTTTATTTATCGTGCGTCAAACCTTTCCTCAGGCCTGGTGTGAGCTGGGCGTGAGAAGGCGTTGGAATCCATTTTTCTTGTTTGCATGTAGTATTTAAAAAATGATAATCTGTTGAGACGTCTACATCCTAATAATGCAGGAATACTCTCGTTTTAGAGAGAGGGTGCAGGATCCCAGGAACTGGGCTTAGAAGAGAAGGCAAAAAAAAGATGGCTCGAGCCAAAGAGTGCATAGAGAGGGAAAAGCAAAGGGAAATTACTATGTAGCTGTGTGATTGGGGAGGGGGTGGTTGGGGTCAGGAGGTGGGCGTCTGAAAACCGACCTTGGAAAGGCCAAGTTTTAGATTTTGGATACAGTACCTTTATTTCGGCAGACACCAGAAATACCTACAGATTCTTTGTAGCTCATAAAAATAATTTATACAAATACCCAGATTAGCCTTCTGCAATATGCCTTCCGAATTTTCCATCCAACGCCCATGTTTTAATGGAAGACTTCAGACACGGTCAGATTTCAGTTTTAGAGAATGCCCCCTGCTGGATGCCAGAAGAATGGATTGGAGGGAGGGAGAGCAATGAGGAAGTTGACGCTATTCCTCAGGTGAGAGAGGTATAATGGGTGGATTTGGGAGTTTTTTAAAATACATTTTTCATTTTAAAAGTTTTAGATTTATAGAGTTATTGTGAAGGTAATACAGAGAGTACCCATATACCCCACAGCCAGTTTCCCCCATTGTTAACATCTTGCATTAGTATAGTACAGTTGTCATAATTAATGAACCGATATCAATACATTATTATTATTATTAAAGATTTTATTTATTTATTCATGATAAACACACAGAGGCAGAGACATAGGCAGAGGGAGAAGCAGGCTCCATGTAGGGAGCTCGATGTAGGACTCCATCCCAGGACCCCGGGACCATGCCCTGAGTGGAAGACAGATGCTCAACCACTGAGCCCCCCAGGTGTCCCTCAATACATTATTATTAACTAAACTCCGTACTTTATTCAGATTTCCTTAATTTTTAATGTAATTTTTCTGTTACTGGATGCCATCCAGAATATCATGTTACATTTAGTTGTCACGTCTCCATAGTCTCCTCTTGGCTCTAACTGACTGTTTCTCAGACTTCCCTGGAATCATCAACATTTGAACAATGCTCGTCAGATATTTTGTAGAATGCCCCTGAATTGGGATTTGTCTGATGTTTATTTTCTCATGATTAGATTGAGGTTATGGGTTTGGGGAAGGAAGACCACAGAAGGAAATTGCCATTCTCATATCAAGGGTACATGCTATCAATATGCCTTATCACTGTTGATTTTAACTCTGATCACCTGACCGAGGTAATAGTCTATGTCAGGCTTTTCCACTGTAAAGTTACTCCTCCCCACCCCCAACCCCCTTTCCATACCCTACTCTTTGCAAGGAAGCCACTAAATGTAGCCCATGCTTAGGGAGTGGGGTGTTAAGCTCCATCTCCTTGAGGGGGGAAGAATCTACATAAATTAATTGGAATTCTGCATGAGAAACCTGTCTATGAAAGCTTTTTAGATGCTGGAACCAATGGGCTTTAGATATGGGAAAAGAGGGGACTGAGAAGCATCAGGGATGACTGCCAGGTTGTTGTGGGACCTTTGGCAAGGCCCTTTCCCTCTCTAGGCCACCTCTATGAAATAGTTGGAATACCAGATCTTGGATATACTCTCATGATTCTGATAAATGTTTTGGGGGAGATCCTGATGCATCTGGTTCTGACCTGGGACTGCACTGTCAGAGATGGATAGAGGAGACTCTGGCCTGGAAAGGAAAACATGTTGCTTCAGGGCCAGAGCTCAGAGTGCAGGATCCTGAGTCAAAGGCATCTTGTGCAGAGGGAGGAGATACCTACATGCAGTATCAGGAGCCAGTCCCAATGAGCAGGTGGTGACATCGTGGGGACAACAGCAGGGGCGAAGGGCCTTGAGTTGGCCAGGAGAAGAGGTCACCCTAGCAAGAGGATCCCAGCCAATCTGAGAGACAGATGGCCTGGGTATCCTTCCTTCAGTGTGCTCTGCCTCACAATGATTCCATCACCCTCACTAGAGGGCCTGAGTTTTCCCACCTTCAGACTTAGGTTAATCTTACTGGAGGACCAGCCTGGGAGAAGCAACCTGCCTAGGATTCCAAGATGGAGACTAGTCTTGAAGCAGACCTCTGAAGCCTGGCCCTTATCATGCTCTTCCCTGATTCCTCTCTGCTCCCTAATCAAATCCCCAGCCCCTCATCCTGGCATTTGAGGCTCCTTTTCCCTCACCCTATCAGAGACCCACCCTCTGGCTTCAGGAACACTGTTAGGAGCCCATTTTAGGATTCTAATGTAGTTTGCTAGGGTGCTCATGTTTTGTGTTAAGGCACGGGAGGAGATGTTCTTTACCTAGAGTGACATCTTTTCCCTGTGTCCTCACTCCTCACTGTGTGGTGTGGTTTCAGGTCCTGCCGAGTCTTGGCCTCCAAAAGGAAGAGCTGTTCTCAAAGGTCTTTAAGGTCACATCCAACTCCAAAATATAGTCTTTGCAGAAGACCAGAGAAGACAGGCCCCCTTTGCTGGGATCCTAAACAGAAACCAGGAGGACCAGGTGGAAGATGAGGAGTCAAGGGTGCAATGAGCCCCAGGGCCTGTTCCCATGGTGAAGCTACTTGTCTTTGTATCCTTCACAACTTATACCACTCCTCTGCAGCAGAGGGCCCTGCTCCCGGAGGTGAGGTTCCCAGGGACCAGGTTCTCCTGGGACCAGACTTTTAAAGTTCCACCCACTTCTGTGAACAAAGGCATATTGGCAGGGACAAAACCAGATTCGGCAAAATCCCTCCTTCCCAGGTGACCAAGAGTGCCAGCACTGGCTCTCTTGGTTGATTGGAGGGTGGTTGGGGAGGAATTCCACTCATTCAGTAAACATTTATTGAACACCTACTGTGTATCTAATACTAAACTGGGTGATAGGGGTTCAATAAAGAAACATGATAAACCAGGTCTATCTTCCTTCCCAGAGTTTAAGACAATTTGTGCCATGGACCTGTTTGATGATCTGGTGAAGCCTATGGACCTTTCTTTAGAAAACAATGTCTTTTAAATACATAAAATACCTAGAGTTACAAAAGAAACTGATTATATTGAAATACAGTTATTAAAATATGGAAAAAGCAAATATGTGCTATGATAATATATGTGCTCCTCACTAATCCCTTAAATCATAAGATTTAGTGGAGGGTCTAATGACTATCATAATATTAAAATAGAGGTGAGATACATGATATTTCAGCAGATCTACAACATCTATAATGCGATATGAAAATCTGTGATTTCCAAGATGCCTGGGTGGTTCAGCGGTTGAGCGTCTACCTTTGGCTCAGGATGTGATCCCAGGATCCGGGATTGAGTCCTGCATCGGGCTCCTTGCAGGAAACCTGTGTCTCTGCCTCTCTCTCTGTCTCTCATGAATAAATTAATAAAATCTTTTAAAAAAAGAAAAAATCTGTGATTTCTATTGGTGACAGAATCACAAGTACTATTACTATGTTACATTCTTTACTGAAAAAAATGCTAAATTTCAATCAGAGTAAATAAAGATGTGTATATTTTTCCCATCCAAATTCATGCACCCCTCCAAACCCTGTCCCTGGACTGGATTGGAAATCCATCAACCCAAAGTAAGAACCCCTGATAATAGAAATGTCCTTCCTGGGTCGCCTGAGTGGCTCAGTCTGTTAAGTGGCTGCCTTTGGCTCAGGTCATGATCACAGGGTCCTGAGTATCAAGCCCTGCATCAGGCTCCCTGCTCAGGGGGACCCTGCTTCTCCCTCTGCCCCTTCCCCTGCTCATGTTTGTGCCCATGCTCTCTCTCTCAAATAAATAAATAAAAATCTTTTAAAAAAGAGAAATATTCTTCCTCTCTCTCCTTCCTTCTTAAATAGCTTTCCTTTGGAGGACAGAACTTGGGTTTTATTCAGGGTCTTATTGCTGAGTGACCTCAAGCCAATCAGTTTGCTTCTTTGAGCCATAGTTCCCTCATTCTGAAACAATGGGAAAGGCAAGAATTAAGAGGAGAGACCTTAACTATATATGCTCCAGGCAATTATTTTGTGTATTCTCAATCCTCACAACGGCCTTGTTAGGAAAGATTTTAAAAGTATCTTCCCATGTCACAGATGGTTAAACAGAGGCTCCTAGCAAGGTTGTCACTTGACCAATGTCTTAGCAGCAGGGGCTGGTGGGTGACTGGCCAGCCCCCCATAACCACCTCATTCTCCAGGGATGAAATTAGGAACTACGCTTATTTTGAGCAAAAGAAATCTGGCTCAGAAATCCCTACAGGTGGCGGATAAAGTGTCTCTTAGCAGAGCTTTGTCTTACACGAGGTGGCTTACAGACAGTAAGACGTCAAGAAGCCGAGGATCAACGATTGTTCAGTGAGTGACTCGCGCCCAGCCTACTTTGGGCTTCGCGTCTGCGTGTTCCCAATTAATTCCCGAAGCCCTGTCAAACAGACTGGCAAAAGGCAATGACAAGTCCTCCTCTCCTGGCCAATCCTATAAAAGGATGGGCTTGGCTCATAAACCAATCAGAGACCCCCAAGGGGGCGGAGTTTTCTTTGGCCTGGATCTCTGCCTGAGGGGTAAAACTAAAACGTTTCCACCTCCAGCCAATCCCAGAGAAGGCAGGAGCGCACTCCTCCAATGGGAGCCCGAGAGCGGTCAGTGGCTGTGGAGGCCTGCTACCCCCGCTAGCTCTCCAGCCCGCCGGAGGGACGCGTCCAGGGTATTCGCTAGATCCAGCCGCCGGCCCCTTGAATCTGCTCCCCCTCGGCAGCGGTGGCGCGGAGGGCAGGAGGTGTCTGGTGAGACGGTGAGACGCTATGACGCTACGGGGGCTGGGGATGTGAGGGAAAGAGGCCGGGCTGGATCGCATGAGGGGTGGGGCCTGGGGGAGCTTTTACCTGGGCGGCCTCTTAACCCTAGGTCAGCGGGTATCGGAGGATCGTGCGGGTAGCAAAGGGATGGCGAGTGCCCCTGCAGCCCCAGACAACAACCAGGTGAGTACCCCCGCGGAGCTCATTACCCATGCCCACCCCTGTCTCTTGGGAAAGGGTTCTGTGCTGGTCTGCAGCTCACGTGATCATCTGCATGCCTGTAAGTCTCCATCTCTCTGCCGCTCCTCTCCCTCTCCATCTTTCTGTGTGTCTCTATATTTCTCCCTGTTTCCTTCTCTGAGACATACTAGACAGCTCAGACCTAGAAGGCTGAACCCTGACCCTGCCAATTAAAACAAACCATGAGACCTTGAGCCATCTGCATCACCTGTATGGGCCTCAGTTTCCTCATCTGTCAAATGGGAGTCTAATAATCTCCACCTGAGAGAATATATGTGCATCACTTTGCCCTGTGCCGGGCCCCTAGAACATTTTCAATAAATCATGACTGTCGTGACTGAAAAAAAATCTCTCTCGGTCTTTGGCTTTTTTTTTCTCCCTGTCTCTGACCCACTCTCATTGATTCTTCTTTCTGAATGCTTCTTTTTTCTGTTCCTGTTTTTCATCTTTCTGTCTCTTTCCCATTTCTAAGCAGATTAGAGGTGCATTGTTTATAGCAATGAGTTAGGCCTTAGAGCTTAGCCTGGGGCTCTAGACTGTTCTGTGGTGTGTGTGGGGGGGGGGGTGTGGAATGGAGCCTGGCCTTGGTCTGCTTCTGGCCTCACTGTAGAGAGAACCTTCTTTGTTCCTCACCTTACTGTGTTAAACAGGCAGAGACCTCCAGAGTGGGAAGCAACTTAGATGAAAAAGTGAACCAGGCCCTTTATCCTTTATAATTTTTTTCACCACCAGAAGACCAGGATTCTCCTAGTTACATCTCCACACAGCCCTGAATTCCCTCTTTTCTGTCTCCATCCTGAAATTCTTTAACCAGGCCTTCTGGAACTCACTATCAGGCGTCAGCGAAATCTTCATCCTCACTCTGGCTTCTGAACAATTTCTTTGTTGTCTTGTCATGCTTTAGTGGTTCTCATACCTATTGGACCCAACATTCCATTTTTATAATTTATATTTTGAGATTCTTTCACTATTCTGAAATGAAGTGCATAGAGAACATAATCTGCCTACACACATAATCCCTCCCCAACCAATGTAATGTCCTAATTGTAATATAAGAAGGAAGCAAGGGAAGAGTAATTTCTAATAAAACAATATGTGTTTCAATATGTAAAGACTAAAATATAATTTTACTAGAAGACATAACGAATGGTCTTGCATGTAATGATACTTGTATCTGGGAATGTGACACATATGTGTTGATTGCTGACTTAGAAACCATGATGATGTGATTTTCCATGTCATGAATAATTCTTCATAAAGTTTTAAACAAAGTGCAATCCTCCTTCAATTTGTTGAATTTCTGGAAAAGTCAGTACATATTAAAATCCATGGTCCGGCCTCCATAACTTCTCTGACCTTCTCTCCTACCATTCTCCCCATTTGTTCCCTCTATTCTACCCATCCTAGCCTCCTTTATGATACTTGAACATTGTAGGCACACTTCCACCTCAGGTGTTTGTACTGGGCCATCCCCTGGACCTAGAATGCGTTTCCCCCAAATATGTACAAGGCTCATGACCTCACTTCCTTCAGGTCTCTATTAAGATGTCACTTTCTCAATGAGGCCTACCCTGACCATACTGTTTAAAATTACCACTCTCCCCTAAGATATACCCCAACCTATTTTTTCCATACTACTCCTCACCCTCTTCAATAATGTATCATCAACACCTTCATTGTGTTTGCTGTTTATTGTTTGACTCTCCTACTGGACTGTAAGCTCCAGAAGGGCAGAGATTTTTGTCTTTTCTGTGCTTGATGTACCCCTATTACCTAAAAACAGTGCTTAGCCTATAATAGGCACTCTCGATAGATGTTTGTTGAATGAATAAATGAGTGAAATGAACAGGTTTTTCACTGAGATTATTGTCTGGTGGGACATTCTAAAGTTGTATGGGATGCAGTACAATTTTTTTGCTGTGTGGTGCTGTCTTGTGCACTGTGGGATACTGAGCACTCCTGGTCCATGGCCACTAAATGTCACTAGTGATCTCCAATTACTGTGATAATAAAAAATGCCCCCAAACATTCCTTGACTGTCTATGGCCCTGCTGAGAACCATTGCTCGAATAGAAATTGGCTTTCCCCTGAGCACGCTGCTCACCAGGAGCCCCTCATATCCTTCTTGCCAGGAGGCCAAGAGGTGAAGGTAGGTGTCCTCAGTTGAATTCATCTTCCCACTTTCTCTCTTCCCACCTCAAACAACTTTCCTTTTAGAATTTAAAAAAAGGGGGGGGATCCCTGGGTGGCTCAGCGGTTTGACGCCTGCCTTTGGCACAGGGCGCGATCCTGGAGTCCCGGGATCGAGTCCCACGTCAAGCTCCCAGCATGGAGCCTGCTTCTCCCTCCTCCTGTGTCTCTGCCTCTCTCTCTCTCTCTCTCTCTGTCTATAATAAATAAATAAATAAATAAATAAATAAATAAATAAATAAATAAATAAAATAAATAAAAAAGAATTTAAAAAATTGTTTTAAAGTAATTTCAGATTTAAAAAGTTGTAGAAATAAGGCAAAGAATTCTCATATCTCCCTTCACTCAGATTCTTTAAGTGTTAATAAATTATTCAACTCTTGTTCAATTCTCAAAATTAGAGAGTTTATCTTGATAAAATACTATTAATGAAAGTATAGAACTTATTCAGATTTCATCAGTTATCCCACAAATATAATTTTTCTCTTCTAGGATCTAATTCAGGATTCCACAGTGCATTTAGTTGTCATGTCTCCTTAGGCTCTTTCAATCTGGGACAGTTCTTTAGTCTTTGTCTCTCATGACTTTGATACTTTTTTTTTTTACTTTGATACTTTTGAAGCATTCTGCCCAACTATTTTACAGAATTTGGGTTTGTCTGATGTTTCTTTGTGATTATAGTTAAGTTATGTGATTTTGGCAAGAATACCACAGAAGAGATGTGTCTTCGGTGCTTTATATCAAAAAGCACACGATTTCAGTTTGTCTTGATACTAGTTTTATTCACTTTGACTATTTATTTATTAAGGTGATGTCTGCCAGGTTTCTCCAGTATGGTTACTCTTTTATCCTTTGCTTTTTTATTTTTTATTTTTTATTTTTTATTTATTCCTTTGCTTTTTTAAAATATTTTTTATTTTTTTATTCATCAGAGACAGAGAGAAAGGCAGAGACACAGGCAGGGGGAGAAGCAGGCTCCATGCAGGCAGCCTGACGTGGAACTCGATCCCGGGACTCCAAGACCACGCCCTGGGCCGAAGGAAGATGCCAAACCGCTGAGCCACCCAGGGATCCCCCTCTTTTTTCCTTTGTAATAAGTAATTTGTGGGGGATACTTTAAGATTATGTAAATATCAACCACCTTGTTTTGTTTTGCTTTGTTTTTTGAGAGAGAGAGAGGGAGTGGGGGAGGGGCAGAGAGAAAGAGAGAGAGTGAGAACTCTAAAAACTCCACACCCAGGGTGGAGCCCAACATGGAACTGTATCTGACCCTGAGGTCATGACCTGAGCCAAAATTGCGAGGCAGACACTCAACCGACTGAGCCACCCAGGCATCCCACAACCACCTTGTTTTAAATCTCAGATCATCACATTATACCATTACCCACCCGTCTGTGTTATAGTCAGGTACAGACATACACACATACCTGCCCCAGTCATACTTCATTCCTAGAATTTAGCTGTCAGCTCACTGACACTCTTGAACACTACCCCAGTCCCACTTCTTGGGTAGTTTAATATCCTCATAGATGATCCTTCCAATGTTCCTGTTTCTCAGTTCTGTGATCTGCTTTCCTTTAACGCTTTTGCCTTTCAATCCTCCCACAGCCACCCTCTACAACAGTTTTAACCCCTCTTATCAGTACCTATGACTGCATCGCCTCCATACTCTGCTTCAGGCATCCTGCCATCCAGCCAGTGCTTCTTATCCTCTAGTGTACTCTGTACTCTGACCCCTCAACTCCAATGATCCCTCAACACCACCAAGATGGAAAATTTTCACTACCCTTTACTTCCTCCCTGTTCATGTGTCCTTCCTTTAGCTAGCCTCGATTCCAAGGTCCATCATGGCAATCATTCCCTTGCATACATCCTCACTTCCTTGGCCCTCTGTACCTCAGCCCATCTATAGGGCAGAACCCCAGTCCTGGTTAAATCCAACTCTGTTGGCTCCACTGCTCTTCCCTGGGCTATTCACTCTCCTATCTTCCTGGTTGACTATTTTGTTATCTTCTTTGTCTTCAAATCTCCTGCTACCACTTCTCCCATCCTTTGCTCAAGCTGCCTACTTGACTGAGGGATTAAAACCATCAGAAGAAAACCTGCATAGATTCCCATCATCACATCTCACCACCAAACAGCATCTGTATTCACAGATTCTGCCTTCTTCTCTGTTATTACGGATAAATTGGCCCTGCTGTCACAAAAATCCAGTCCCTCTACTTTGGCACTAGATTCCACCCTCTTATACCTACTTGAAGACATTGCTTCATCAATTTCCCCCTCTCTATGAGATTGTTCCCATTAGCACGCAGACATTCTGCTCTTGTTCCCATCTTTTTGTTATACAGCCTTATTGAGATATATTTAATATCACAAAATTTGCCCTTTTAAAGGATACTGTTCAGTGTTTTTGTATATTCGCAGAATTGCTGCACCCATCACTACAATTAATTTTAGAACATTTTATGCCCCCCAAAGAGAAGCTTCCTACTCATTAGCAGACACCACCACATTCCTCTGATCCCCGCATAGATAACCACTAATCTTCTTTCTGTCCCTATCTATTGATTTGTCTAGTCTAGACGTTTTATTTTTATTTTTTAAAAGATTTTATTTATTTATTCATGAGAGACACAGAGAGAGAGAGGCAGAGACACAGGCGTAGGGAAAAGAAGGCTCCATGCAGGGAGCCTGACGCGGAACTTGATCCCAGGACTCCAAGACCATGCCCTGGGCCGAAGGCAGATGCTCAACCTCTGAGCCACCCACGCGTCCCATAGTCTAGACATTTTATATAAATGAGATCATATAATATATTGGTCTTTATGACTGACTCCTCTCAGCATAATGTTTTTGAGGTTCATCCATGTTATTGATGTAGTGTTCCTTTTTACTGCCAAATAATATTCCATTATATGGATATGTTGCATTTTGTTTATTCTATCCATTTATCAGCTGATGGACATTTCAGTTGTTTCCATGTTTGGCATTCTGAATAATATTGCTCTGAACATTTCTGCACAAGTCTTTTTGTGTGTGGACGTGTGTTTTCTTTTCCCTTTGGTGGATACCTAGGAAGGGGAATTGCTTGGTCCTATGGTAAATCTATGTTTAACTTTTGGGGGAACTGTTTGCAGAAGTGCCTGCACCATTTTGAATTCCCATCAGCAATGTATGAGGGTTCCAATTTCTTCATATCCTCGCCAACACTTTTTACCGTCTGTCTTTTTCATTATAGCCATCCTAGCGAGTATGAAGGGGTACTTCGTTGTTTTTGATTTGCACTTCCCTAATAACTAATAATGTTGAACATCTTTTCATGTGTTTATTGACTATTTGAGTATTTTCTTTGGAGAAATGTCTATTCAAATCATTAGCCCTTTTAAAATTAGATTGTCCTATTGTTGAGTTGTAAGTGTTCTTTATATGTTCTGGACACAGGTCTCTTGTCAGATATGAGAGTTACATATATTTTCTCCTATTCCGTGAGTTATCTTTTGACTTTCTTGATGGTGTCCTTTGATGCACAAAAGTTTTTAATTTGAGGAAAGTCCAATTTGTCAATTTTTTGTCACTTGAGTATTTTACATCATAGCCCAAGAAAGCACTCCCTAACCCAAGGTCACAAAGGTTTCTTCCTGCTTTTTCTTCTAGGAATTGTATGGTTTTAGCTCTTATATTTAGATCAATGATCCGTTTGGAGTTCGTTTTTGTGTATGGTGTGAGGCAGAGGTCCACATTTCATTTTTCTGCATATGGCCATCTGGTTGTCCCAGTACCTTTTGTTGAAAAGAATATTTTTACCCCTTTTGAATCGTCTTGGAAACCCTTGTCAAAGGTCAACTAACCATAAATCTTAAATGTAAAGGTTAATTTTCTGGATTCTCAGTTCTACTCCATTGATCTGTAGGTCTGTCAGTATGCCAGACCATACTGTCTTGATTACTATAGCTATGTCATAACTTTTGAAATCAGGAAATGGGAGTCCTCTAACTTTTTCTTTTGAAGACTGTTTTGACTATTCTAAGTCCCTTGCATTTCCCTGTGAATTTTAGGATCAGCTTGTCAATTCCTGCAGAAAAACAGCTGGGATTTTTATAGGGATTATATTAAATCTGTATATCCATTTAGAAAGTATTGCCTTTGGGACACCTGGGTGGCTCAGTAGTTGAGCATCTGCCTTCAGCTCAGGGGGTGATCCTGGGGTTCTGTGATCAAGCCCCACATCGGGCTCCCTGCATGCAGCCTGCTTCTAACCTCTGCCTGTGACTCTACCTCTCTCTGTGTGTCTCTCATGAATAAATAAATAAATATTTTAAAAAGGGAAGTATTGCCTTTGACAATATTAAGCCTTCCAATCCATGAACATGATCTAAATAATTGTTTTCAGAAGTGTTTTTGTAGTTTTTAGTGTACACATCTTGCACTTCTTTTGTTAAATTTATTCCTAGGTGTTTTATTCTTTTTGCTACTATTATAAATGGAATTATTTTCCTAATTTCACTTCCAGAGTGTTCATTGCTAGTTCATAAAAATATATTTGATTTTTGTTTCTTGATCTTATGTCCTGTCACATTGCTAAACTTATTAGTTCAAATAGTTTTTTAGTGGATTCCTTAGGGTTTTCTATATATAAGATCATGTCATCTGCAAATACAGTTTTACTTTTCTTAATCTGGATACCTTTTCTTTTCCTTTTCTTGATTAATTGCCCTGACTAGATCTATCTAGTACAGTGATGCCTAGAAGTGATAAGAGTGCACATTCTTATCTTGCTTCTGATCTTAGAAGGTATTGAGTCTTTCTCCATTAAGTGTGATGTTAGTTGTGGGTGTTATATAGATATCCTTTATCAAGTTGAGGAAGTTTCCTTCACCTCCTAGTTTTCTGTTGTCTTTTTGCTATGAATGGATGTTGGATTTTTTTGAAATACTTTTTCTGTGTCTATTGAGATGATCATCTGTTATTTATACTTTATTAATATAGTATATTACATTGGTTAGTTCAGATGATAAACCAATGTTGCATTCCTTAAATAAATCACCCTTGGTCGTGTTACATAATACTTTTTAAAAAAGATTTTATTTATTTATTCATGAAAGACAGAGAGAGAAAGAGACAGAGAGAGACAGGCAGTGGGAGAAGCAGGCTCCATGCAGGGAGCCTGATGTGGGACTTGATCCCGGAACTCCGGGATCACGCCCTGGGCCAAAGGCAGGCGCTAAACTGCTGCACCACCTGGGCATCCCCTACATGATACTTTCTATGCACTGTTGGACTTCATTTGCTAGTATTTTGTTGAGGATTTTTACATCTATATTCATATAGTATATAGGTCTATAGTTTTCTTGTGATGTCTTTGTCTGGTTTTAGTATCAGGGTAATACTGGCTGCATAGAATGAGTTGAGAAGTGTTTCCTCCTCTATTTTTGGAAGAGTTTGTGAAGAATTAATATATGCTTTGTTTGTCATTTGTCTTTTCTGTTCCTTTGTTCTTCAGTTCCTTTCTTCTTTTGTGTTAAGTATTTTTTACCTTAACTTTTAAATTTTCTTGTTAATTATATTTTTTTAGGTTTTTAATGGTTGCCCTGGGGACTACAATTAAGATCTTAACTGGATATTTGGGCAGCCCCGGTGGCTCAGCGGTTTAGCGCTGCCTTCAGCCCAGGGCGTGATCCTGGAGACCTGGGATCAAGTCCCACGTCAGGCTTCCTGCATGGAGCCTGCTTCTCACTCTGCCTGTGTCTCTGCCTCTCTCTGTGTCTCTGTGTCCCTCATAAATAAATAAGTAAAATCTTTAAAAAAAAAAAAAGATCTTAACTGGAAACAATCTATTTCAAATTAATTCTGATTTCAAAAGTAACTTTGTTCTAATATGCCTCTGTTCCCTCTTTCCTTCTTTGTAGTGTTATTATCATATGAATTCCTTCTTACATTATAAGCCCATCAACAGTTTTATTATTATTGCTTTATACAGTTGTATTTTAAAACAGATAGGAAAATAAGAGTTAAAAACAAAAATACTTTCTTTCATAATACCTATTTCAAGTTACCATTTAGTGTCCCTTAATTTAAGCCTAAAAGTAGTGTTTCTTGTAGGATAAGTCTGCTAGCAACAAATTATTTCAGATTTTGTTTATCTTATCTTTTATGTTTGAAGAACCAGTTTGGCTAGATACAGAGATTCTGAATTGATAGTCTTTTTCTGTAAATATTTTGAAGATGCCATCACACTATCTTCTGATCTCCATGGTTTCTTTTTTTTTTAATTTTTTTTAAGTTTTTATTTATTTATGATAGTCACACAGAGAGAAAGAGAGGCAGAGACACAGGCAGAGGGAGAAGCAGGCTCCATGCACCAGGAGCCCGATGTGGGATTCGATCCCGGGTCTCCAGGATCGCGCCCTGGGCCAAAGGCAGGCGCCAAACCGCTGCGCCACCCAAGGATCCCTGATCTCCATGGTTTCTGATGAGAAGTCAGCTGTTAATCTTATTGAGGGTCCCATATATGTGATAAGTCATTTTTCTCTTGCTGTAGTCAAGATTTTCTTTTTGTCTTTGCTTTCATCAGTTGCACTATGATATGTCTAGTTGTGGATCTCTTTGAGCGTATTCTACTTGCATTTACTTCTTACGTGTACAGATTAATATTTTTGTTTTTTTTAAATATTTTATTTATTCATGAAAGACACAGAGAGGCAGAGACACAGGCAGAGGGAGAAACAGCCTCCCTGCGGGGAGTACAATGTGGAACTCGATCCCAGGACCCCGGGATGATGACCTGAGCCAAAGGCAGATGCTCAACCACTGAGCCACCTAGGTGCCCCTAGATTAATGTTTTTCATCAATTTTGCAATGTTTTGGCGGTTTCTCTTCCTCTTGCTCTTTTGGTACTCCCATTATGCATATGTTGGTTATACTTTTTTAAAAGATTTTATTTATTTATTCAAGAAACAGAGAGAGAGGCAGAGACACAGGCAGAGGGAGAAGCAGGCAGAGGGAGAAGCAGGCTCCATGCTGGAAGCCTGATGTGGGACTTGATCCCAGGTCTCCAGGATCATGCCCCGGGCTGAAGGCAGCGCTAAACTGCTGAGCCACCCAGGCTGCTCAGTTATTATACTTTTCAACTCCAGATTTTCTATTTGATTCTTTTTGTGATTTCTGTGTCTTCATTGATATTCTCTCTTTGGTGAGACATTGTTCTCAAACTTTTCCTTAATTCTTATAGATATACTTTCTTTTATTTCTTTGAAAATATAGTAATAATTTAAAGTCTTTGTTTATTAAGTTCCAAACATGGACTCCCTCAGGGAAAAGTTCTTTTGGCTGCTTTTTTTATGTGTACATGTAACATATTTTTCTATTTCTTTGCATATCTCATCATTTTTTGTCAAAAACTGAGCATTTTAAAAAAGCTTTTATTTGTTTAGGTAATCTTTACACGCAACATGGGGCTTGAACACATGACCCCGAGATCAAGAGTCGCTTGCTCTTCCAACTGAGCCAGCCAGGTGCCCCCAAAATTGGGCATTTTAGATACTCTATTCTAACAACTCTGGTATAAAACAAACCCTCAAGGTTTGTTTTTCTGGGAATATGTGAATGTGTGTGTATGTATGTATGGTTATCCTTGTTATTTTCCTTATTGCTGTTTAGTTGTCCAGTTACTTTTCTCAACTAATTCAGTGGATTCTATATTCCTTGCACTATGTGGTCTGAGTTCTCTGCTAGCTTATTTTTAAAAACTTCTTGTTTTTATTTTTAAGCCTGGATTGCTAGGAGGTCACACCTGTGTAAATATACTTTGGTGGTCAGCCAGTGATTGGTTGGATTTCCTTTAAATGTCTTGTCCACGGGGATCCTGGGGTAGCTCAGTGGTTTGGCGCCTGCCTTTGGTCCAGGGCGTGATCCTGGAGACGAGATCGAGTCCCATGTCGGGCTCCCAGCATGGAGCCTGCTTCTCCCTCTGCCTGTGTCTCTGCCTCTCTCTCTCTCTCTCTCTCTGTCTCTCTCTCTCTCTCTGTCTTTCATGAATGAATAAATAAATTTTAAAAATCTTTAAAAAAAATGTCTTGTCCACATGTCTTCCACCCTTTGCCAAGGGGATCTGTGCAAGAAAGCATGCTTTCAAACTTTAGCCAGTTTAAAAGGCAGCCTTAACTTTCATACTCTGCTTACAGTCAGCCAGAAGTGAGTGACTTGGGGCCTTTCCTTTTCCAGCTCTTTTTTTGGCATGTGCATAGCTTTGAATATGTGCACAGCCCTTTAGATACCTGGGAATGTATCAGAGCTTTTCAAAGTTTCTTATGGTTGTCTCATTCTCTGGGATTTCCTTTTAAATTCCTGGCCAAAGGGACACCTGGGTGGCTCCGTGGTTGAGGATCTACCTTTGGCTCTGGTCATAATCCTGGGGTCCTGGGATCGAGTCCCGCATCAGGCCCCCTACGAGGAGCCTGCTTCTCCCTCTGCCTGTGTCTCTGCCTCTCTCTGTGTGTCTCTCATAAACAAATAAATAAAATCTTTAAAAAAAAATTCCTGGCCAAAGCAGTCAGGCCTCTCTGCTGTCTGCAATATAGTCAGCCTTTGCCTACTATATACTACTGAGCTAGAGAGGGAAGGAGGATGGAATTAGCTACAAGTTAAAATGTCACAGAACCCATTGTCATACCAAGATTCTGTAGTTTCTCTTAGATGATTTCCAAGTCATTCTGTGTCTTTCATTAATTGCAGGTTTTGAGATCGTTGATTTTACTTGGTTTGCCCATATTTTTATTGTGTTAAAGGGAAAGCCAGTTCACCAAAGCTCTTATTCTGTCATTCCATTAATATCCTATTGCTGCCATCTTTAAAAACATTTAAAACCGTATTCATCATACATCCCCATGCAACTAACTTTCCCTGTTCCCCTAACAGCAAAACTCTCCAAAAGAGCTGTCATTCCTCACTTCCTCCTACTTTTCTATTCTCTGTTCATGAAAAATATATTAGATATATAATAAAAAATTATATACATGAGTTATAAAGAAATAATATGATGAAAATTGAAGAAGTCACAACCCCACCCAAAAGCAACATTAATGATAGTGTCTATCCCTATGTCATTTTCTGTCCTAGTCTCCCCTATCCCCCACCATAAAGTCCCATTCTCTTAAGTCTTATGTTTAATGTTCCCTTGCTCTTTTTGATACATTGTTTTTCATATTTGTGGAAATGTTTAATGAATAGATTATTTATTTGGCTTTGTAAAATAGCATCATATTGTATGCACTCTTCTGTGACTTCTTTCACTCGTTATTGTTTCAAAGATTCACCTGTGTTTTTGCGTGTCACTCTAGCTTATTCATTCTCAGTGCTGTATAATATTTCATTGGGTGACCATAAAACAAATTATTCATCTGTTTATCTGATGATAGACATTTGGATTGTTTCCAGCTTTTTGCCCTTAGGAAGAGTGCTACTATGAATATTCTTGTGCGTTGTCTCCTACATGTCTCCTACTACACATGCACACCCATCTTTCTAATGTATACACTTAGGAATAGAATTAAGTTAGTAGCAATGTAAACATTCAGCTTGACAGTATTATGCCAAAATGTATTCCTATCTGAAGACTGCCAATTTATATACCTTTCAGCAATTTATAAGAGATCCCATTGGTCCACACCCTAATTAGTACTTGATATTGTCCCACTTTTTAATTTCTGTCATTATAGTGAGTGTAAAATGAGATTTCGATGTGGACTTAATTAGCATTTTTCCAATCACTAATGTGGTTGAAGATTTTTTTCATGTTTATTGGCGATTCATGTTTCTTATTTTGTGAAGTGAATGCTAATGTCTTTTGCCTATTTTTAAAATTGGTATTTTTATCATTTTTATTGGTTTGTAGGAGTCGATCATTTGGATACTCATCATTTGCCAATTATATGTGTTGAATATCTTTTCTCAGTTTGTGGCTTTTTTTTTCCTTTATGGTGTCTTTGCATGAGCAGGAATTCCTATTTTTAGTTGAGTTGAAAAATTCAATCTTTTCTGTATAGCCAGCACACTTTTTTGTGTTGTCCTACCTAACCTATGATCATAAAGACATTCTTTATTTTCTTCAAATAAAAGTTTAAAAGCATTTTTTCCCTATTTAAGTCCTTAATCCAAATGGAATTGATTTTTGTGTGGTATAAAGATATAAGGTAGGGAGCCAGTTTCTTTTTTTTTAAGATTTTATTTCATTTGGAAAGCCTGGGTGGCTCAGCAGTTGAGCGTCTGCCTTTGGCTTAGGGCATGATCCTGGAATTTCAGGATCAAGTCCCACATCGGGCTCTCTGCATGGAGCTTGCTTCTCCCTCTGCCTATGTCTCTGCCTCTCTCTCTGTGTCTCTCATAAATAAATAAATAAATAAATAAATAAATAAATAAATAAATAAATAAATAAAATCTTTAAAAAATAAAAAATAAAAAAAAATTTTAAAGATTTTATTTTATTTATTTGAGAGAGAGAACATGAGCAGGGGGGCGGGGTAGAGGGAGAGGTAGAGGCAGACTCCCCACTGAGCAGGGAGCCTGACAAGGGGCTTGATCCCATAATCCCAAGATCATGACCTGGGTTGAAGGCAGACACTTAACCAAATGAGTCACCTAGGTGCCTCAAGGGAGCCAGTTTCATTACTTTCCACACTGATAACCTAATGATCTGAAGTGCCATCTCTGTCATACACCAAAGTCCCATATTTATATTGTTCCATTTATGAGATCTCTGCTATTGGCCAACTTTTTGTTTCCTGAACCAGTATCACACTATCTTAATTACACTACCTTAATTACTTTGGTTTCATAAAGGATCTCGACATTTAGTACAGCAAAGTCTTCCCATCTTATTCTTCTTCAGGAATATCATATGTTCCTGGCCCTTTGTTATTCCAAATGCATTTTAAAATCATCTTGTCATGTCCTACAAGAATATTGGAATTGCAATGAATCTAGATCAGTTTGAAGAGAATTGATATGTTTATGAAGATGAGTCTTCCTAGCTATGAACATGATATACCTTTCATTTTAAATAAATTCTTGAATGTCTCTTGGTATAGTTTTCTAATTCTCTACATAAGGACTTGCATATCTTGTGTTAGGCTTATTCCCTGGTATCTATGGTTTTGTTGTTACTATAAAGGAGATCTTGTTACTTAACATGTTTTATCTCATTTGCAGGTGTATAGAAATGAAGTTGATTTTTATATTAATATTACAACCATTCACCTTGCTAACCTTTAACTTTTTAATCAAACTTTTTATTTTTAACTAATTTTACAGCAGAAAAGTAAGTAAAGAGATAGTACAGAGAGCTCCTGTGTATTCCTCACCATGGTATATTTGTCAAAACTAAGAAAGCCATATTGGTATATTATGATTAACTAAACTTCACACCTTATATGGATTTATCAGTTTTCCCACTAATGTCTTTTTCTCTGTTCTAGGATCCAGTTCAAAACACTACATTGCATTTAGTTGTCACCTCTGTTGTCCTCTGGTCTATGACAGTTTCTTAGTCTTTCCATGCTTTTCATGCCCTTGACAGTTTTGAAGCGTACTGTAGAATGTCCCTCAGTTTGGATGTCTGAAGTTTTCCTCATAATTAGACTGGGGTTGTTTTTGGAAAGAATACCATAGAGTTGAAGTGGCCTTTTCATCACATTATATCAGAGGTATGTGATATCCCTATGACATCACCAATGTTGGCCTTAATCACCGGTTAAAACAGTGTTCACCAAGTTTCTCCGCTGTGAAGTTGTTATTTTTCCCTTTTTATTTTCTGTTCTTTAGAAGAATCTAGCCTACCTTCAAGGAGAGGGAGAGGATTTAAGCCCCCCCCTCTGAAAGGGGGGTGCATTTACATGTAGTATTTGGAATTCTTCTGTAAAAACTATTTATTTCTTCTCATTTGTTTATTTACCTACCCATTTGCTTTTGTACCCAGGTGCCTGTTTGTATCCATATGAACGCTTGCATATTTATTTAAGAATTTGACTTATAAGTCCAATCCTTTGTCATTTGTCTTGTTGCTCAAATTGTTCTAACTTTGGCCACTGGGGGCTCTTTCAGGTTGGCTACAGCGTCCCTTTGACATGCTTCCATCTTTTGTTTTTTAGCACTGTCTTCCTTGCTTTGGCACTATAAGATCCTCCCTACTCATCTTATTTTCCTGCTCCATCCTTAGAATTGACCATTTCTCGAGGAGCCCTTGTTTCTTCTAAGTTGTCTGTATATTCTTTTGTGTTTTCTATGTTGTGTTTTCTATGTTGACCATTTCTCGAGGAGCCCTTGTTTCTTCTAAGTTGTCTGTATATTCTTTTGTGTTTTCTATGTTGACAACAATATCAGCTATAAATAATGATCATTTTGTTTTTTTCCTTTCCATTCTTTATGCCCTTAATTTATTCTTCTTGTGTTACTGAGATGGACAGGACCTCCAGTACAGTGTTCAAGAGAAAAAACAGTAATGGTCATCCGTCTCTTGTTGGGTATTTTCAAGGAAACACCACTAACTTTTTTCCCTATTAAGAATGATATTTGCTGTGGATTTCTCTGGGTTTTATCAGATTCAAGCAAGTGCCCACCTGTCACTATGCTAAGAAGTTTCTATTTTTGTTTTTAAATCACAAAAGGGTGTTGAATTTTTTTTTGTCAGCTACCTTTTCTATTTCTTAGGATGATCATGGGGTTTTCCCCCCCAGGAATGTAATAATGCGGTAAATGATGTTTATGGATTTTCCTCATGGAAGACTACTTTTGCATTTCTGGTTTAAACACAACCTGGTCATGATCTTTTCCTTTTTATATAGTACCAGATTTAGTTTGTCAATATTTGTTTAGGGTTTTTGTATCTGTGTCAATGAGTAAAATCAGTCTTTAATTTTCCTTTCTTTTGCTATCATAATTTGCTTTTGGCCTCAAGTTCTGCTGGTATCATAGAATGAGTTAGTGTTCCCTTTTTTCAATATTCTGGAAGATGCTAAATGACTTTGGAATGACTTGTTTGGTAACATTCTCCTATAAAACCATCTTTCCCTGGTGTTTTGCTTTTTAACATTGACTTAATATTAAACTTCTAAATAAAATCTTTCCAAAAATTTAAATGAGAAACTTGACATCTGCTTCCATAACATGCTTATTTTTATGTCAGGTTTTATGCTTGAAGTGACTACACACAAATCCCAATCAAGACTTTTTAATGTGTTCTTCAAATCCTTAACAGAGATTTGAATCCTCAACAAAAATCTTCCTTTGTACAATTAAGCAATAAAGTATTTAAAGCCAATTTTAAAACCTGTTAAAAAATGTTTAACAGTTGAAATGGTATCAGCCCTTTTTGTTTCACTGACCAAGTGTATTGTTAAAATTTCTTGAGACAGTGTAATTAGATTTCGAATCCAATTGAACTCTTTCATCCTAATTATTTTGAAATAATGATGAAGCTCTTATTTGCAGAACATGCATCACTGTTAGAACCATCACCCTGCAGCTAGCTTGGACACCATTAAAAGGGCTCATCAGCTACAAACGGATAGAAGTGTCTGGTATTCGTGAAGACAGAGTTTCAGGGCTACCACCTGGAGCTACACCCTCCAGCAACCCCTGCTTGGCCTCCCTGCACCCAGCCCTGCACCAGCCAGTCACAACTTGGGCTGTGTGTGGTGTTTCTTGGCAACTGGGACACAGACTCCTCCAGCAGCTCCACAGCCCCTCTTGTCCTCAGTGATCAGAAGACTACAGAAGCTGGCTACTGAAGAGGCTGTCCAAGTGATAGAGCTCCTCCTTGACTCTGCTTAGCACATTTACCACAGAGCAGTAGCTGAGTGCTGGATGTTACTCATTCGTGCTCACTACCTACGGGAACTGTAGAGGGGTTTGTCAGGCCTTGTCTCACAAAGGGCCACCCTGTAAAGATCTCCACAGGAGGCTGCCCATAGAGAGAATTGGCCTGCCTAGGTTCTCCACTGCCTTACGTCCTACGTGGATGCCTCCAGGGCTGAGGGGATCCAATACCTTTTCACCTACCCGTGATCTACACATCGACTGGAAAATTCAGCCTCCTGTTTTTTGTTCTTGTGTTTGTTTTAGGCTAGGAAGAGTTTTACCTACTTCTTTAATTCCTTTAGTAGCCAGAGGGCTAGTCAGGATTTGTTTTTTCTTCTTGAGTCAATTTTGGTAAGTTATCAATTTCTAGGAATTGGTCCATTTTATCTGCACTTTCAGAGTTTTTGGCATAAAGGCCCCCCTTTTAAAGTCCTCTGCTGTGTATAATCTGTAACTATGTCTCCTTTTTCATTGCTGATATTGGTTATTTGTGCCTTCTCACTTTTTTTCTTGATCAATCTCACCAGAGGGTTGTCCATTTTATTAGTCTTTTCAAAGAACCAACTTTTGGCCCTGTTACTCCTCTCTATTGTGTCTTTGTTTTCTATTTCTTTAATTTCTGCTCTCATCTTTTTTGACCTACTTCCGTCCACATTTTTTGGGTTTATTCTGTTGTTCTTTTTCTAATTGCTTATGTTGGACATGGAGCTCATTATTTTTCAGCCTCTTTTGTTTCATGGTGTGTGCATTTAAGGATGTAGATTCCAAATACTACTTTTCTACACATTCAAACATGTCCCATTTCATTATTGTTCAGTTCCGAGTACTTCAGCATTTCCACCATGGTTACTTCTTTGGTGAGTTATATAGAGGTGTGTGTTTCTAAATTTCTAGATGTGCGGGCAATTTTTAATGTATCTCTCTGTGATTGAAATCTATCGTAATTGGATTGTGGTCTGAGTATGCAGTCTGTGTGGTAGCAACTCTAAAATTTATGAGACTTGTATTGTGGCTAAGTACATGATAAATATTTTTGAATGTTTCCTATGTGCTTTATAAGATGTGTGTTCTCTAATTGTTGAACACAGAGTTCCACCTATGTTTAGTATCAAGTTTGTTAATTGTATTATTCAAATTTTCTACACTGATTTTTTGGTTGTGCTATGCCAATAATTGTAATAGGTGTGCTAATTTTCAACTATGATGGTGGATTTGTCTGTTTCTCCTTAGAGTTCTTTTTAACAATTTTTATATATTTTGAGGATATTTTATTAGGAATATTCAAATGAAGAATTGTTATACGTTCCTGGTAAATATGTAATGACCCTCTCTATTCTCAATAACACATTTTTGAAGTCTATCTAATCACACAACACAAGCTTTTCTTCTTATTTGGATTTGTGTGATGAAGAATTTTCCATCCTTTCATTTTTCAACATTCTCATACCCTTATCCTTGAATATCTCTTAAAAATGACATATAGCTGGACCCTTTTTAAAAAATCTAATCTGATGATCCCTTTTAATGGGTGAGTTTAGTCTGTTTACATTTTCTATGATATATTTGGGCTAGTTTCTAACATCATACTTTTTTTATTTCTATTTCCTACCACCACCTTTTCTATGCTTCATTTTTCTTTTTCTGGCCTGTTTTTTAGTTTGGAGATTTGTTTATTTGCTTTCTTATTCACTTTTTTCCTCTGTACTGTTTGAAATTTATTTATGCATTCTTTTTTAAAAAATTCTTTCTGTGGTTATCCTTGAACTTTTACCATGCATGCATAACTTACAAGGTCTAAAGGAAATTGTATTTTAACCTCCCTCTTGAAGAATGCAGGAAACTTCATCTCTGATCATTCCTCTCTTTGCCACATGCTATTGTCTTGAGTATGTCAGTTTGTTCCTTTTTTTTAACCTCACAGATTCTGCATCATCATTAGTATTATTTTATATAGACAGTATTTTTTTTGGATTTACATGCATACATTCTTGCATCTCAGACTATGATTCTGGGATCATTTTCTTTTATCATAAATACAATGTTTAGATGTTCTTTTAGAACAGGTCTCTTGGTGTTAAATTCTCCCAGTTGTTGTGATATGCAAATGTCTTTATTTTATCCTCATTCTTAAAAGACAATTTGTTATAGGTATTTAGAAGTCTGCTGTCTAATGGCTATTTTTGGTAGGTGTTTTTATTTTCTTATACTTAAGCTACTTTTAAGAAATTATCTCTCACTCTCTCTCAGAGGGGGATCTGCAGAGGGTATGCAGTTTCATTCTAACATGTTTAGGCATGTATTTCTTTTTTATTCTACTTTAAAAATGTGCTTCATGCTTTTGAATTCATGTTTTTCATAATTTCTAGAAAATTCTCAGCCATTATCTTTTCAAATATTGCCTTTCTTCCATCCTTCCTATATTTTCTTTCTCAGAATCCAGTTAGTCATAAGCCTCATTGTATCTTCCATATCTCATAATGTCTTGTTGATATAATCTATTTCCTTGTCTTCCTACATTTCATTCTAAGCAATTTCTTCAGATATATCTTTCAATTTATGGATTCTCTCTTCAGCTCTGTCAACTCTGTGTGCTTAATCTGACTACTGAGTTTTTTATTTCAGTAAGTATATTTTTCACGTGTACAAGCTGCATATTTTTCGCTTTCTAATCTGCCTTGTCATCCTTCATAGTCTCTTGTTGCTTGCTCATCTTTGTGGTTGCATCTTTCATTTAAAAAAAAATTTATACTATTTTGTTCAACCAATAATCATTGTTTGCGTAAGTATGACATTATAATTATTGTTCACGTCTAAACCACACAGTACACTCTAATTATAGATCCTTTGTTGTATGCCTTTTTGTTTTCTTAGTAATCATCTTTTTTTCTTTTGCTTAGTATTACTAATTCTTTGAAATTCCTTTTAAAATCTGTATCAGTTCATGTCTCTTTTCTGCTCGAAATTCTCCCTGCTCCCAGCTCCCCCAGAATAAAAGTCAAAGCCCTCATCATGGCCCAAAAGCCTGCACAGTCTGGTCCCCATGCTTTTTCTGACCTCCTATCCTGTTACTCTTCCCATTTCTCACTTTTTTTCCAGCCACCCCAGCTTCCTGGATATTCCTCAAACATGTCAGGTGCCCTCCCCCTTCAGAGCTTTTGTACTTGCTGTTCTCACTGCCTGCAACACTCTTCTTTCCAGATAATCTCATGAGTTTCCCACCCACTTCCCATATGCTCAAATGTCACCTCCCTAGACAAGCATTCCCTGACCAAACTAGTCCCATTCACCAGTGTTTTCTAACCCCATTATCCTACTTGATGTCTTATGTTTTTGTACGAAGTGATGATCACTCCCTGATATATTTTGTATTTATTTATTGTGATTGGTGTTTGTTGTTTCCCAGTAGACTGTAAGCTCCACAAAGCAGGGACTTTGTTTTGTTCACAACTGTATCCCCAGTTCCAAGAAGAACAGTGCATAGTAATATTTAGTAGACATTCAATAAATATTTATGGAATAAACTGAATTAATTAACTAATTAAATAATTAATGTGGATGATTGGGAAATGCATTGAGAATGAGGCTAGTCATGAAGGCCCTTCATACCATGCTAAGGAGCATGGATGTCATTGTTTGGAAGGGTGAGGGTTGTGAAGAAGCAGTAAGGATAGCTCCTGGGTTCTTTGGAGAAGCAAGCTCCTGGTTGGTAGGGTGGTGACAAAGGCCCATGTTCTCTATGACTGGCTCTCTGCCCTGAGGGCCTTGAAGGTGGACCTCTTTCTCAAACAGCCCTCAAACCACTGCACTGTCATGCCTGCCTATTACTTGGTGAAAACCAAAACCCCAGCTCTCACTGAGCCGTCTGATCCCAGCTAGGATCCCCCTCTCCCTGCTCTGTGAGAAACTGTTTCTTGGTCCCAGGTCGAGCCAATCACCCCCATTAGACTTTTTCTGTTACTGGGCTGGAAGTGGTGGTGGTACAGAGGCTGGTACAAAGCCTGGAACATAGTAAGTACTGTTATAATGCTGGACAACATGGGGAGCTAAGTTTCAGCTCCAAAACTCCTTTTCTTCCATTGTCAAGGTTGCAATAGGTTGTGAGGTTTCAGTCCTGACTTTTCCCCTAAACTCGTTGGTCCTGGGACCAATGTCGCTCCAGTGTATCTACTTGCCCATGACTGTTGGGATACTAATTCTGTTGTCTAATATGTAACATACTCCCTTAGTTTTTTTTGGTCACCCACTGATTTCATCAGAATGCTATCAGTATACAACAAGGCCCTGTAGCACGCCACTGGAGATTTCCCTCTCCAGACCAATATGAATTCATTAGTCACTACCAATGTAACCATCCAACTAGTTATAAGTCTAATTGAGCAAAATCAACTGACCACCTACTACATGTCAGGCCTCCTGCTCTACACTGAGGACCCAGAAAAGAACAGGATATGTCCCCAGACACAGAACCATAATTCAGTGTGGCCAGTGCAGTAACAGTGGGTACAATAGACGTGAGAGTCTCTGAGGAATATAGGACCCAAGTCAGGAGACCAGGGAAGATTTCTTAGAAGGGATGGCATATGAACTGAGCTTTAAAGAGTTGAGTAATAATCTACTGGATGACTAACAAGAGGAGAGGAGGGCAGTCCAGGCAAGTGGTACAGCATGGGCAAAGGCTCAAAGATAGGAAGCAGCATGATATGCACTAACCTGCCTAACTACACTTACTGTTCACCTGTCCATGAGATCATCTAAGATACTCTAACACTAAAACCCGGATATGAGGAGTTTGTGGCCCTCCTGACATACTGTGTTCAAACTCTTCAGAAAAGTAATGAAAAGTTGGTTAGACATGACTTCCCATGAGCTTGTCCATACTAGCTTCCAATGTCCTTGGCTTCCGTATCTAGACCATACTGCTGATGTGACCTGCTTCCTTTAGACCTCCCTGGGTTTGGAGTCATTCTCACTCTCCTGGAGATTAGGGTCTCCCTCAGCTCTATGGGTAGAGAGATCTCTGTGGAGAGGAGTTTTTCTGACTCCTGACACTAACCGTGATGTAGAGACCCTCATCTCTCAAGGAGTGAAGAGGGCCTGCCTATCTTGACTTCAAACATTGAGATTCATCTCCACTTGGGTTTCATTCACACCTTGTAACAATCTAGGACAAGTGGGCTGTGGAGTCTGGCAAGCCCAGTTTCCAAGCCAGGAACCCCCATGTCTTGATTGTGTGACCTTACACTAATCCTCTCAAGTATCAGTTTTCTCATCAGTAAAATGAGTTTAATGCCTTGGACAGTTTTTTTTTTTTTAAGTAGGCTCCATGTCCAACAGGGAGCCCAACACTGGCCTTGAACTCACAACCCTGAGATCAAAACCTGACCTGAGATACAGTCAGATGCTTAACCAGCTGACCCACCCAGGTGCCCCTACCTTGGACAGTTTTTGTGTCTGTTAGAACATATGTCAAGTACCTGGCACATGGCCACCATTTATTGAATGTCTACCACAGTCAACAGTAAAGGAAAAACAGCATAGTGGTGGAGAACATGAGCCATAGATCTAGATCAACCTTGATTTGGATTGCTGCTGGACTACTTAGTAGCATTGTGACCTTGGTCAAGTTTTCTAACCTCATTTAGCCTTACTTTTTACATTTTCAAAAGGAGGTTAGTGCCTCTACTTCAGAGTTGCCATGTGTATATATTATTATAGCAGTGTATAATATGTTCTCACAGGCTCCAGGCCTCTCCCCAGCCTGTCCTCTTCAGAGACCCCCTCCCCAGGAAATCTGTCCCCTTCTCAGCTACCCCTCTCCCTAGGGCTGACAAAGAGGACTGAGCTTCTCCCTCAGAGTCATGGGGACACTTTGTTAATGGGACTTTCTAATGATAAACTGCTCTTGCATTTCTGGAATTAGACCCAACCCTGTCATGTTAGAGTAAATCTTTTTAAATTTTTTTTATTTTTTATTTATTTATTTATTATTTTTTTTTTACTCACCCTGGATTTGGTTTGCTAATAAATTGTTTAGGATTTTTGCATCTTTGGTCACTTACTGTATTTGTCTGGTTAAGGGTAGAGTGGGCTCATCCAATAAATAAATGAATTTTCCTGGAAATAGGTCCAATTCATCTAAGTTATAAAATTAATTGTATTCTCTTATTTTTTTTTATTTCGGCCATATCTTTTACATTGTTCACATTACTTATTTGTGCCTTTTCTCTTTTTCCTTGATTGGTCCTTCCAAAGATTTTTTAGTGGTTTGTCTTAAAATTTTACCATATGTATTTAATCTAAAATCAGTTAACCAGTATTGTAATCTCCCACCCAAACAATACAAGGACTTCATGAAACACTGTCTCCCAATTTACATGTTATTGTTGTTCACTATTTTAGTGCTTTCTTTCCTAAGGAAGCTATTAACATACTGAAAGAATAGACGTTAATAATATTATTTTATGCACACAGTGCTTGTTTACATTTGAATACTTGTTTACTATTTTATTTGCTCAGCTTCCTTTTTATACCTTAGTCTTCCTTTTTTGGGATGATTTTCCATCTTCTTGAAGTATATAATTTAGAAGATCCTTTAGTGCAAATCTCTTCACAGTAAACTGTCTCAAACTGTATTTATCTGTAAATGTGTAAATGCATTTATTTTTTTATTCTTCTTGAAAGATAGGTTTGCTGAGTACTCAATTCTAAATTATATTTTTCTCTCTAAACCCTTAGAAGGTATTATGACATTGTCTTCTGATTTCCATTATTGCTGTTGAGAAGTCTGCTATTGTCTGATTGATCTTTTTTTTTTTTTTTTTGTAGGTGTCCTTTTTCTCTGGATGCTTTGAAGATCCTTCTTTGATTATTGCTTGATGCTAAAAGCTTTTTTTTTTTAAATTTATTTTTTATTGGTGTTCAATTTACTAACATACAGAATAACCCCCAGTGCCCGTCACCCATTCACTCCCACCCCCCGCCCTCCTCCCCTTCTACCACCCCTAGTTCGTTTCCCAGAGTTGATGCTAAAAGCTTTTTGTTGTCATTCTCTATATGTTCCTTTATTTATGAATGGAAAAAGTTCCCCCATTGCTTTTCTAGGCAATTATTAAAATAGATAATGGTTATTGACTTCTATACATTTAACTTATAAGCCACCTCATGAGTATATTCATTTTAATGCATTTTTCTCATCAGAACCTTTTGGGCTTCCTGGGCATAAAATAATATCAGCAACAAATAGGTTTTTTTTTTTTTAAGTTTTTTTTTATTTTTATTTATTTATGATAGTCACACAGAGAGAGAGAGAGGCAGAGACACAGGCAGAGGGAGAAGCAGGCTCCATGCACCGGGAGCCCGACGTGGGATTCGATCCCGGGTCTCCAGGATCGCGCCCTGGGCCAAAGGCAGGCGCTAAACCGCTGCGCCACCCAGGGTTCCCAACAAATAGGTTTTTTATCTCTGCTTTTCTAGTGTTATACCAGTCACCTCATTTTTTTGCCCTACTGTTCCTTTATAGCTTCCAAGACAAGGTTGAGTATATGGTAGTAGCAGGTAGTCCTGTTTTGTTCCTGATAATTTTGATCATCTGATAAATGTTCCAGTGAATATTTGTTGAGAGGCCATGTTCTAGGGCCTGAGAATACCGAGGGGATGAACCTTTCTTTTTAGAGCTTCCTGATCTTGCTTCATGAATGCAGTATTTTTTCATGTCACTCTGAGGACATTAAATCCTCAGTCTTCAGTCCAAGTCTTTGTTTCCAAATATGTATATTTGGGTGTCAGCAGCAGTGGGAAACTCACTGATGTCAGATTTGACCTGAGGCACCAGAGATTCCAAAGACACGATATATTCTGAAGTCTTAGAGTTTGTATAAATAGTAGGGGTGGGAAGGGGCCCCTCTCCTAGTGTGCAAGTACAGAACAGTGCCACACTTCTGTCACTCGAGACCTTAGTAGTGCAGTGGATTCTGGCGCAGACTGCCTGGAATCAAATTCCAGATCTGTCATTTCATAGGGGAGGCAGGGGACTTCTTTATTTGTAGTTTCACCTGTAAAAATGAGGGTAATAACAGTACTTATTTCATAGGGTGGTTGAGGGTATTAAATGAGTTAATTTAGAGTAGTGTCTGACACACAGTGAGTCCAAGTCCAGCTCTCTATGTGTTTGCTATTATTACCATCATTACTTTTGCGCTTGAAGGGAGTAGAATTTCTTTTTTCTTTTTTAAAGATTTTATTATTTATTCATGAGAGACACACAGAGAGAGAGGCAGAGACATAGGCAGAAGAAGAAGCAGGCTCCATGCAGGGAGCCCGACGTGGGACTCAATCCTGGGACTCCAGGATCACACCCTGAGCCAAAGGCAGACGCTTAACCGCTGAGCCACCCCAGGCATCCCGAAGTAGAATTTCTTTAGTGCAATGAGAAAAGCAGAGAGTGTATCCTGTCCTGTGACAGTGTCTTGGAGACAAAGGTCATTCACAAAAACCACAAAGTCAAGAATTTGAAGCAGTGTTTTGGGCACCTGAGGGTGTGGGATATCAAATTCATTAGGTAGAATGGGATAGGATTCCTCAGTGGGAAGACAGGAAGTAGTGTATTTAAGGGTGGACCCCTCTTGAGAAGATGACCTATATTGGCTGTTTCCTTAGTGCAGAGCAATACCAAGTGGGGGAACAGTGACAGTGAGGCGTTATTTCAGGGCAAGGGATTTCTTAAGCATTTAATAATGCTTTTCTTTTCAGAACAAACCTGTCAGGTACTGAGAGGCTTTAAAGGGTGTGATAGCTCTTCAGACTGAGAACCTGCATCTGTTGAGGGGCAAGGCTGCTGCCAGGATTTGATTCATGCTTCCAGAGGTAGGACTTGCCAATCAGAAATGCTTTCAGTCTCTGTCTTAAATTTTCTGGGACCCTCTCTGAGTTTGGGAAAAGTCTCAGACTTAGTAACCATCCCAGACACGATCTGGAGGATTTGGACGGGACGAGGGGTTCATACTGAAGATAAGTACTTGGTGGTGAGGCAAATTTGAAGAAACAGTATCAAAAGTGAAAGTTCAAGAGATGCAAAAAATGGGTTTTTTTTTTTGGAGAGAGAGAGAAAGAACGAGCGAGAGAGAATCTTGAGCAGGATCCACACCCAGCCTGACATGGGGTCTGATCCCATGACCCTAAGATCATGACCTGAACTGAAATCAAGAGTCAGAATCTCAACTGACGGGGCCACTTAGGTACCTCAAGAGATGCAAAAATTTTAACTAACACTTTATCAAATCAAATTGAACATTATATACTACATGTTGGCAAATCGAACTTCATTTAAAAATTTTTTTTAATTGAACAGTATAGGGCAGTCTGGGTGGCTCAGCGGTTTAGCGCCTGCCTTCAGCCCAGGGCATGATCCTGGAGTCCCGGGATTGAGTCCCTTGTCGGGCTCCCTGCATGGAGCCTGGTTCTCCCTCTGCCTGTATCCCTCTGCCTCTCTCTCTGTGTGTCTCTCATGAATAAATAAATAAAATCTTTTTTAAAAATTGAACAGTATATTAGTAAGATAGGACATCATGACCAAGTGGGGTTTATCTCAGGAATACAGGGTGGGTTTAACATTGGAAAATCAGTGCAATTCACCATGTCAATAAACCAAGACAAGAAAAACCCATATGATCATTGCAATAATGCAGAAAAGCATTTGACAAATCCCAATATCCATTTCTGATTAAAAAAGAAAAGAACCACTTGGCCAACTAAGACTGAAAAGGAGCTTCTTCCACCTGATTCAGGGCATCTAAAAAATCCCACATCTAACATCATATTTAGTAATGAAAGACTGAATGTTTTTTTCCCCAAGATCAAAAATAACACAGGGGTGTCCATTCTCACTACTTCTAGTCAACATTGTACTGGAGCTTCTCACCAGTGCAATGAGGCAAGCAAAAGAAGTAAAAGGCACCCAGATTGAAATGGAGGAAGTAAAACTGTATTTAAAGATGAAATGATCATCTGTGTAGAAAATCCATTGTATCTACCAAAAAAGCAACAAAAAGCCCTTCTAGAACTAATAAATGAATCCAGCAAGCTGCAAGATACAAGATCAATATACATAAAACAATTATTATACCAAATGTATATAGCAATGAACAACTAGACATAAGGATTTTTAAAATTCCAGATTTTTAAAATTCCAGTTCCAGTTTAAAATTCATATCTAAAAATGTGAATTAGGAATAAATTTGACAAAATCTGTGAAAGACGTGTACACCTGTATTGCTAAGAGAAAGAACAAAGAATAAAATGAATGGAAAGGAATATCTTGTTCACTCATTGGAAAACTCAGTATTGCTAACATGTCGATTCCTTCTAACAGCTCTATAGATTCAACATAATACCTATAAAAATCTCAGCAGGCTTTTTTTTTTTCAGAATTTGACAAGCTGATCCTAAAATTTGTATGAAAATACAAGGGCACCACACAGAAGCCTTGGTTAGGATCCAGCCTTCCCATGGGATCAGGATAATGAAAGGAGCCCACATAGAGAGGGAAAACACTGGAGGGGCCTCCACAAACAGGTCTATAAAGGATATGAACAAGCAGTTTCCTGAAATTAAAATCCAAAAAAAAGCTAATGGGCAGAAGAAAAGATGCTCAAATGCATTAGTTATCAGAGAAATACAAGACAAAACTACAATGAGATTTCACTTAAGGTCTCATAGGTCCCTCAACATTTTAAAAAGTTGAATCGTGCCAAATCCTGTGGTGGGAATGCAGGGGCATAGGGACCCCCATGCACTTGTAGAAACTTTGGCAGTCATCCCATTGCTGAATGTGGCAGTACACAGTCAAATTCATTACCCCCGTGGACTCAAGAAATTCTCACACAGATCCATAAAGGGTAATGCAGGAGAATGTTCATTATGGTGTGGTTTGCAATGGTAGGGAGGCATTCTGGGTGCCCATCACAGGGGAGTGCAAAGGGAAATAGTGAAGAATGCACTCTATAGCCTTTCAGCAGTTAGATCAGTGAGTTAGATATACACAGAGCAACACTGATGATCTCCAGCACATAGCACTGGGCAGAAAAAACTAAACCATATAACAAAATACTATTGACGCCTAACTCTGGGAAACGAACTAGGGGTGGTGGAAGGGGAGGAGGGTGGGGGGTGGGGGTGAGTGGGTGACGGGCACTGAGGGGGACACTTGACGGGATGAGCACTGGGTGTTATTCTGTATGTTGGTAAATTGAACACCAGTAAAAAATTAATTTATTAAAAAAAAGAAAATAGGTAAGGGAATCCTTCATTTCATTTTCTGGCATAAGTTTTATAACTTGCACTTTATATGTACCCTGAAATTTATTAAAGACTATTGGTAAAGCAAAAATAAATAAATAAATGAAAAATAAAATCTTAAAAAAAAAATACTATTCACGGAGTGCCTGTCTGGCTCAGTTGGAGGACCATGCAACTCTTGATCTCAGGGTATAGTGAGTCTGAGCTCCATGTTGGGTGTAGAGGTTGCTTTAAAAAAATCTTTAAAACAACAAAACAAAACAAAAAACCCAACCACTATTCACATAAGTTAAAAATGCATGCACGTACATACCAAATACACATCTTACAAGAACTCAACTAAGCAAAAAGATGTAGGTTAAACACATTCAAAGAGATGTCTATGTGGCAGGGTTTGGAGAGGAACGGGAGTGTGGATAATAGAGAATAAATAAAATGAGAAAGAGAAAGTAAAAAGAAGTCGTATATTCCTTTTTGTCTTCAGTCACCCACTCCCACAGCATTTATCCTTTAGTACTTCCCTCCTGTAAGGAGAAGACAGCCCCACCTGTTCTCTATTAGCCTGAAGACATAATGTCCAGGTGAGCCTTTGTGAGAGTATTTGTGCTTGGCTAATTTGAAAACATGCTGCCAAAGCTGTTGCACACCCTCCCTCCAAGAGCTGTAGCCGTCTGACCAGGTGTGTACATGCATTCCGCCCCACAGAAGTTATCTGCTGTCATCAACTATTGGTGGGGGCAGTTCAAAGGAAGTTTTGAAGTAGAGCAGTCATGGAACAGAATGGAGAGCCCAGAAGTAAACCCACACTTACATGCTCAATTAATCTACAACAAAAGCGTCGCCTGGGTAGCTCAGTGGTTGAGTGTCTGCCTTCAGTCATGACCTTGGGGTCCTGAGATCAAGTCCTGCATTGGGCTCCCCACAGGGAACCTGCTTCTCCCTCTGCCTATGTCTCTGCCTCTCTCTCTGTGTCCCTCATGAATAAATGAATAAATAAATGAAATCTTTAAAAAAAAGATAATCTACAACAAAGGAGGTGATAATATAGAATATACAATAGGGAAAAACAGTCTCTTCAATAAATGATGCTGGGCTGCTGGGGATTTACCCCAAAGATACAGATGCAGTGAAACGGCAGGACACCTGCACCCTGATGTTTATAGCAGCAATGGCCACGATAGCCAAACTGTGGAAGGAGCCTCGGTGTCCATTGAAAGATGAATGGATAAAGATGTGGTCTATGTATACAATGGAACATTATTCAGCCATTAGAAACGTCAAATACCCACTATTTGCTTCGACATGGAAGGACCTGGAGGGTATTATGCTGAGTGAAATAATCGGAAAAGGACAAACATTGTATGGTCTCATTCATTTGGAGAATATAAAAATTAGTGAAACGGAATAAAGGGAAAGGAGAGAAAATGTGTGAAAATATCAGTGAGGGTGACAGAACATGAGAGACTCCTAACTCTGGGAAATGAATAAGGGGTAGTGGAAGGGGAAGTGGGCGGGGGGTTGGGGTGACTGGGTGATGGGCACCGAGGGGGGCACTTGGCGGGATGAGTACTGGCTATTATGCTATATGTTGGCAAATTGAACTTCAATAAAAAAATTTAAAAAAATAAAATAAATGGTGCTGGGTAGTCTGGGAAGTTACATGCAGAAGAATAAAATTGGACCACTTTCTTATAACATATGCAAAAATAAAATGAAGACCTAAATGTGAGCCCCCAAGCCATAAAACTTCTAGAAGAAAACCTAGGCAGTAATCTGTTTGATATTAGCCATTTTAACATTTTTCTAGATATGTCTCCTAGGCAAGGAAAACAAAAGTGAAAATAAACTACTGGGACTACACCAGAATAAAAAGCTTTTGCACAGCAAAGGAAACCATCTAAATGGGAAAAGATAACCTACTAAATGGGAAAAGATATTTATTTGCCAAAGATATATCTAATAAGAGGTTGTATTCAAAATATATAAAGAACTTATACAACTCAGCAACCACAAAAAAAACCAAAACAAAACAATACCAATCTGATTAAAAAATAAGCAGAAGATTTGAATAGATGTTTTTCCAAAGAAGACATCCAAATGGCCAAAAGACACATGAAAGGATGCTCAACATCACTTATCATCAGGGAAATGCAAATCAAAACTACAATGAGATGATCACCTTAAACCTGTCAGAATGGCAGTCTCTTCAATAAACGGTGCTGGGAAAATTGGACATCCACATGCAGAAGAATGAAACTAGACCACTCTCTTTCACCATACACAAAGATAAACTCAAAATGGATGAAAGATCTAAATGTGAGACAAGATTCCCTCAAAATCCTAGAGGAGAACACAGGCAACACCCTTTCTGAACTCGGCCACAGTAACTTCTTGCAAGATACATCCATGAAGGCAAAAGAAACAAAAGCAAAAATGAACTATTGGGACTTCATCAAGATAAGAAGCTTTTGCACAGCAAAGGATACAGTCAACAAAACTCAAAGACAACCTACAGAATGGGAGAAGATATTTGCAAATGACCTATCAGATAAAGGGCTAGTTTCCAAGATCTATAAAGAACTTATTAAACTCAACACCAAAGAGACAAACAATCCAATCATTAAATGGGCAAAAGACATGAAGAGAAATCTCACAGAGGAAGGCATAGACATGGCCAACACGCACATGAGAAAATGCTCCGCATCACTTGCTATCAGGGAAATACAAATCAAAACCACAATGAGATACCACCTCACACCAGTGAGAATGGGGGAAATTAACAAGGCAGGAAACCACAAATCTCGGAGTGGATGTGGAGAAAAGGGAACCCTCTTACACTGTTGGTGGGAATGTGAACTGGTGCAGCCACTCTGGAAAACTTGTGGAGGTTCCTCAAAGAGTTAAAAATAGACCTGCCCTACGACCCAGCAATTGCACTGCTGGGGATTTACCCCAAAGATTCAGATGCAATGAAACGCCGGGACACCTGCACCCCGATGTTTCTAGCAGCAATGACCACAATAGCCAAACTGTGGAAGGAGCCTCGGTGTCCATCGAAAGATGATGGATAAAGAAGATGTGGTTTATGTATACAATGGAATATTACTCAGCTATTAGAAATGACAAATACCCACCATTTGCTTCAACGTGGATGGAACTGTAGGGTATTATGCTGAGTGAAATAAGTCAATCGGAGAAGGACACACATTATATGTTCTCATTTATTTGGGGAATATAAATAATAGTGAAAGGGAATAGAAGGGAAGGGAGAAGAAATGTGTGGGAAATATCAGAAAGGGAGACAGAACATAAAGACTCCTAACTCTGGGAAATGAACTAGGGGTGGTGGAAGGGGAGGAGGGCGGGGGGTTGGGGTGAATGGGTGACGGGCACTGAGGGGGGCACTTGACGGGATGAGCACTGGGTGTTATTCTGTATGTTGGTAAATTGAACACCAATATAAAATAAATTTATTTTTAAAAAAAAGTTTGGACTTGGGTGCCCTACAAGCCCTCATTCCTCAGGCTAAATGTCTGATTTGTATGGAAAATTATCAAGAGAAGCAACAATGCTAAGCAGATGCTTCCAGGTTAAAATATCCAAGAAAATATTTTATTAATTATCTTTTATTATGGACCAATCACAACGTTAAAGAGAAATTGCAAGAACAATATAGAGAACTTCTTTTCCTGAACCACTTGAAAGCAAGTTGCAGACCTAGTTGCACACCCATCACTTTTAAATATTTTCGTGTGCTTTCTATAAATAAGGACATTCTCCTACATAATCACAATAAAACCATCAATGTTAATATATCACTACAACCTAATCCTCATATTTCATTCAAACTTTACCAATTTTCCTAATAATGTCTGTAATTTATAGCAAAAGGACCCAATCCAGGATCATGCATTACATTTTTATGAATATTTTGAAACAAATAAATTTGTGTAGTGAGACCACAGTGATAAGGACACATAAAGGCTTTGCATCTAGAGTTTGTTCTAAAAACCCTGAGATTCTAGTAATACATTTTTAAAAAAGATTTTATTTATTTATTCATGAGAGACACACAGAGAGAAAGGGAGAGAGAGAGGCAGAGACACAGGCAGAGGGAGAAGCAGGCTCCATGCAGGGAGCCTGATGTGGGACTCAATCGTGGGTCTCCAGGACCAGGCCCTGGGCTGAAGGCGGCGCTAAACCGCTAAGCCACCTGGGCTGCCCAATACATTGTTTTATTTATTGTTTTATACAGAGGAATCTTTATCTGTAAGAGTCTGCCTTTTGATCTGATTTCCATGGGGAATGGTACTGTTGGTATGATGATCTAATTAAAATACAAGGTACTAACATCCCACCTGTTTTTTTATCTTTGTTTTAAGACAAAGGATTAGAACATAATCCTAATGTTTATGGTTTACTGTTTCATAAGTGTGTGAGCTGATCCAAAGAAAGAATATTTTCAAAAATTTGTAAGTAAAAAATCAAAATATTTTTTTCCATGAAGCATTCTCACCTGGTAGATTGTGGAAAAAAATATTAGCTGTCTTTTTTTGGTCCCTGAATATACTTTATAGAAACTTGAAGGGATGCCTGGGTGGCTCAGCACCATCCTTGGCTCATCCCTTGAGCATCTGCCTTCGGCTCAGGGTGTGATCTCGAGATCTGGGATAGAGTATCACATCGAGCTCCTTTGCGGGGAGCCTGCTTCTCCCTGTATCTCTGCCTCTCTCTCTGTGTCGCTCATGAATAGATAAATACAATCTTAAAAAAAAAAGAAAAGAAACTTGGAAGGACTAGGGCACCTGGGTGGCTCAATGGGTTAAGTGTCTGCCTTCAGCTCAGGTCATGATCCCAAGGTCCTGGGATTGAGCCTCACATCTGACTCAGTGAGGAGCCTGCTTCTCCCTCTCTTACTCCTCCTGCTTGTGCTTTCTGTCTTTCTGTCTCTCTGTGTCAAATAAATAATTTTAAGAAATAAAATCTTAAAAAAAATTTGGAAGGGCCATGTGAAAATAGATTAATGTGCACTGACAAAGATTTGATTTTCTTTTCAAAGCAAAAATTCAACTTTGGAAAAGTGAGGTTAAAAAAAAATCATCCCCCACTGGGTGTTATTCTGTATGTTGGTAAATTGAACACCAATAAAAATTATTTTATTAAAAAAATCATCCCCTGGTAATGTTGCTATTATAGTTTGAATCATAAAGAAAAAATTGAAATAAGTAGAGTAACATCTGTGAATAACTTGAAGAAAGAATAAGTATTTTTAAAGTATTAAAATGTTCAACTGGATTTAAATTATTTCAATAATGAAATAGAAATTCTGGCTAATAAAAAAGGTCTCCTTTTCTTTTTTTTTTTTTTTTTTAAGGTCTCCTTTTCCATTTACAAGTACCTACCTCTACTTGAGAAAAAAAGCATTTCTCATTAATAGCAACAATCAAGATTTTGAAGAAGTCATTAGTAAAAAGTCCTGATCAGGAACAGTGTGCATATTCCAGCATGAAACCTTATGTAAAATGTATATTCACAAAAGATACTCGATTATATCATTAAAAATGTGAAAATACTTAGATATTTATATAAGTTAAAGATTTACTATCTTCTTTAATACTGTGTATTTTTTGTAATAATTATGTATATTTTTAAAGATTTGTTTATCTTTTTCCTCTTTTTTAAAAAAACTAGTTTAAATTCAATTAGTTAACATATAGTGCATCATTAGTTTCGGATGTAGAGCTAAGTTACTCATTCATTGCATATAACACCCAGTGCTCATTACATCATGTGCCCTCCTTAATGCCCATCACCCATTTACTTTGTCCTCTGACACACCTCCCTTCCAGTAACCCTCAGTTTGTTTCCTTTAGCTAAGAGTCTCTTACTGTTTGTCTCCCTCTCTCATTTCATCTTTTTTGTTTTTCCTTCCCTTCCGCTATGATCCTGTTTTGTTTCTTAAATTCCACACTTGAGTGAAACCATATAATTGTCTTTCTCTGACTGACTTATTTCCCTTAGCATAGTACCTTCCAGTTCCATCCATGTCGATGCAAATGGTAAGATTTCAGCCTGTTGATGGTTGAGTAATATTCCACTATATATATCCCACATCATCTTTATCCATTCATCTGTCAGTGGACATCTTGGCTCATTCCATAGTTTGGCTATTGCGGACTTTGCTGCTATAAATATTGGGGTGCGGGTGCCCCTTTGCATTACAACATTTGTGTCTTTGGGTAAATACCTGGTAGTGCAATTACTGGGTCATAGGGTAGCTCTATTTTTAAAAAAGATTTTGTTTATTTATTCATGATAGACACACAGAGAGAGAGGCAGAGACATAGGCAGAGGAAGAAGCAGACTTCCGGTGGTGAGCCTAATTCGGGACTCGATTCCAGGACCCCGGGATTAAGACCTGAGCCAAAGGCAGACATGCAACCACTGAGCCACCCAGGCATCCCATCTTTTGCCTATTTCTTGACTGGATTACTTGTTTTTGGGGTGTTGAATGTGATAAATTCTTTATAGATCTTGGATACCAGTCCTTTATTTGATAAGACAATTGCAAATATCTTCTCCCATTCCTTAGGTTGTCTTTTGGTTTTGTCAAATGTTTCCTTTGCTGTGCAGAAGCTTTTTATCGTGATGACATCCCAATAATTCATTTTTGCTTTTGTTTCCTTCCCTTTGGAGATGTGTCTAGCAAAAAGTTGCTGCAGCTGAGGTAAAAGAGGTTGCTACTTGTGTTCTCCTCTAGGATTTTGATGAATTCCTATCTTACACTTAGGTCTTTCATCCATTTTGAGTTTATCTTTGTGTATGGTGTAAGAAAATGGTCCAGTTTCATTCTTCTACATGTGGCTGTCCAATTCTCAACACCATTTGTTGAAGAGACTGTCTTTTTCCATTGGATATTCTTTTCTGCTTGGTTAAAGATTAGTTGACCATAGAGTTGAGGGTCCATTTTTCTGGGTCCTGTTCTGTTTCCACTGATCTATGTGTCTGTTTTTGTGTCAGTACCATACTGTCTTGATGAGATGGAAGAAAGAGAAATTAAATAATCAATCCCATTTACAACTGCACCAAAAACCTTAAGATACCTAGAAATAAACCTAACCAAGAACTACAGAACACTTATGAAAGTAATTGAGGAAGATGCAAAGAAATGGAAAAACATTCCATGCTCTTGGATTGGAAGAACAAATATTGTTAAAATGTCTATTCTACCCAGAGCAATCTACACATTCAATGCAATCCCTAACAAAATACCATTGACATTTTTAATGGAGCTGGACGAATAAGTCTAAAATTTGCAATGGAACCAGAAAAGACCCTAGCCAGAGGAATGTTGAAAAAGTAAATCAAAGCTGGTAGCATCACAATTCTGAACTTCAAACTATATTCAAGCTGTAATCACTTATGTATTTATTGGAGAGAGAGAGAGAGAGCAATCACATGAGGTGGGGAGGGGCAGAGCGAGAGGGAGAGAGAAACTTTAGCAGACTTGGAGATGAGTGCAGAGACTGTTGCAGGGCTTCATCCCATGATCCTGAGATTGCAACTTGAGCCAATACCGAGTCAGACCCTTAACCAAATGCACCACCCAGACACCCCTTATCATAACTATATAAAATAAATACAAAGTAGTACATGTTTTCATCAAGCCCATTTCCCATCCTTTTTCAATACCCCATAACTCCTCTGAGGTAGAGCCATAGCCACAGCCAGGGTCATGTCTCACACCAGCTATGAGAACCCATGATGCAGGGGCCTGTGGAAAGGAGCAGCCCCGGGCGCTGGGCACCCACTCTGTGTTTGTCTGTATTCATTTTTCAAGAAATATGATTCAAAAAAATACATAAATAAATAAATACATACATAAATACATAATCTCATTTACTTCTCACAATAACCCTCCATGATAGGTACTATAATTCAGCTATTCTCCTTCAATATAAACATGTGGGAACTGAGACTATTAGAGATTAATTTGTGAAAAAAATTACATAGCCAATAACTGGTGGAGGCACTATTTGCACTCAGGCAGTTCAGTAGTTCCTGGGTGGGTGGTTCCTCCTCTGAGTATGCTTTTATGTGCTTGCTCTTTCTGGGCCCCTTTATGCTCCCTTTGGGCCTCAGATTTTCATCTGCAATGCTTGTTTGTGAGAGGATCCTATATTGAGGCTGTCCCAGGCCTAGCTATAGGTTGTACAGATGACCACATAAGCCACATAGCGGGACAGGCCCAGCTGGGGACACAGGTCTATAGTTAAGGGAAGCAAGGAGTAATGGAGGCACCAGCTCCTGCTCCAGCCCAACCCTAATCCCTAGTCTAGGGGAAAGGTCTGGCCTTTTACCAACCCCCTATGTGGAGCTGATCATAGGACAACACAATGGATACCATTATGGGGGGAAGGTCCTTAGAAGAGAATGAGACCTGAATAGCAGGAAAAGGGCAGAAAAGTGTTCAATACCAGCAGCACCTCCTGGCAGTAGCTGAGGAGATGACATGGCCAGAGAGGAGACTGGCCCAGAAGCCATCTCCAGAGCTTGAGCCTTTCTAGCCAGTCTCATCTCCCAACCCCTCTGCACCTGGTCCTTCCTCTCAGACCAAGGCTGACTCTTGGCACCACCTCCAAACCCCATCTAGCTCCATTTCGCATATTTTGCCACTACCGTGACTTCAGACCACCCCTTAACTCTCCCAAGTCCCTACATACATCCTGCAAGATCCAAATCTAATCCCAAACCCTCTAGGAAACCTTATAGTGCCTAAGTTTCATCTCCTTATAAACTGAATGACTGATTTCCCCCTTTCCCATTTGCCATTCTCAGGGAATCAAGCTAATGTTTTAGTGTATAACCTTTTTGTTTGTACGTGTTCTGGTAAAGTATACTGTTGTGTTTGCATGTATTTGTAATGTATTGTGAAAATGAAAAAGGGAGGGGTACTTGGGTGGCTCAGATGGTTGAGCATCTGCTTTCGGCTCGGGTCATGATTTGCAGATCTTGGGACCGAGCCCTGCATTGGGCTCCCAGCTCAGCAGGGAGTCTGCTTCTCCCTCTGCCTTTGCCGCTCCTCCTGCTTGTGCTCTTTCTTTCTCTCTCTCTCAAATGAGTAAATTACAGAGTTGTTTGACCATCATCACAATCTAAGTATAAAATATTTTCGGGACACCTGGGTGGCTCAGCGGTTTGGCGCCTGCCTTCAGCCCAGGGCGTGGTCCTGGAGACCGGGATCGAGTCCCGTGTCGGGCTCCCTGCATGGAGCCTGCTTCTCTCTCTGTGCCTCTCTCTCTGTCTGTGTCTCTGCCTCTCTCTATCTCTCATGAATGAATGAATGAATGAATAAATAAATAAATAAATAAATAAGTAAATATTTTCATCACCTCAAAAAGAAAACTAGCATCCATTAGTAGTCACTCCCCATTGCCCTCCAATCTCTCCCCACCACCTTCCTAGGCAACCACTAATCCATTTTATGCTTCTGTAGATTTGCCTATTCTGGACTTTTCATTGAAATGAAATCATGAAATATGTATCTTTTTTGTCTGACTTCTCTCACTTAGCAAAATGTCTTCAGGGCTCATCCTTTTATATAGCATGAGTCAGTCCTTCACTCATTTTTATTGACAAATAATATTCCATTCTATATGGATAGATCATATTTTACTTATCTATTCATCAGTTATGGACATTTTGAGTTATTTCCATTTTTATTTGGCTATGATGAAAAATGGCAACAATGTATTGTAAGGTATATATTCAAGAGACTGAGTAGGACTTCTATCAACCTCAACTACCTCACAGCACTACATGGTGTTCAAATACCTTATTTTTCCTGTCTACTCACCAGCGATGGTCACCTAGGTTACTTCTAATTCTTTGCCATTCCACAAATTTTGTTGTGATTCACATCCTCCAACATGTCTCCTTATGCACGTTTGGGAGAATTTCTTTGGGATATATATCAAGGAGTGGAATTGTGGGTTCATAGAGTATATTCTTTCTCTTTTTTCCATAGAGTATATTCTTAATTTGACTAAGCTTTCCAAAATGGCTGCAGCATCTGCACTCCTATCAACAGTTCATGAGGATTCCTATACACACACACACAAACACACACACATACACCTCAACATTTGGCCTTATTTCACTTTAAAATTCTTTTCACCAGTCTAATAGGTTTTAAATAATCTCTATTTTTAAGATTTTATTTATTTATTCATGAGCGACACAGAGAGAGAGAGAGAGACAGAGACACAGGCAGAGGGAGAAGCAGGCTCCCCATAGGGAGCCCGATGTGGAACTCGATCCCAGGATCCCAACATCACAACCTGAGCTGAAGGCAGATGTTCAACCACTGAGCCACCCAAGCATCCCTTTTTAAAAAAGATTTTATTAATAATATTTTTTGAGATTTATATTTATCTGATAGCTACTTAGTTTGGGCATTTCTTCATGTGCCTTTTTATATCCTTTGTAGACCTGTTTGCACCTGAAGGTATTGTCAAAGCTTGCCCTCTGTGAGGGCTACACTGATAGTCCCAGTACTGTGGGAAGCCTGGACCCAAACCAGGGCTTCTATACTCTATACTGTGAGGAACTTGCATGCCTTCCAATCTTTGGTTTCTTGACCTGTTCAAACTAGCTTCCCTAACTCTGATCCTCCGAATCACCTTCTTTTCAAAGTCTCCCTTTGGATCAAGACCACGGTAAAGTCACTATTCATACCTCTCTACTGACTCTGAGAATGCAACTCCTATGCCCTTCACACACCTCCAGTCAGCCCTGTGTTTATTCAGAAGCTATCTTTCCCTCCCCAGAGCCAACCCTTTATCAGAATACCCCCATAGACACCCCACTGTCTAAAATCCCCTGGTAAGATGCTGTGTGGAGTCCTTTCAGGGGAAGGAAGCACTGTAGAATCTGTCAGTGGAGCAGGGAATAAAGGAGGTTTCACTCCTCTCAAGACCGTGGTCTACTTACCTAGAGCAGATCATGAGGAAAAAACATGGGACACCCTCTCCTCAAGGACAGGGAGGTGTGTGTGGATGATGGAAGAACTTCAGAAGAGGCTAGGGCCTGTCAGGAAACCACTAGGAAGGAGGCAGTGGGTGGTACAGCCAGGGGAGGGAGAGAGGTAATTATGACCTAGAAATGGCTTTTGGAAAATGACGGTTATGGCCCTCTGGGTACCTCCAGGGTCTGCCCCTCCCTCATCAGCCTCAGCATCCAAACTCTTTCAGATTAGGCTCAAAGGCAGGCTCTTTGGTATCTCCCCACCATCTTTCTCTCACACACAGATTCCTGCCCTTATCATGGCTGCCTTCCTCTATTCTCCTTATCTGAACCACTTTCCCCCACCCCTTGCCCCAGCATCCCACAAAATTCAGATCTCACCACAGGTTCTGTAGGCAACTTTCCTGGGCCCAAGTCTCCTTCCCCATCTCATCTCCCTTTCCAGGAAAGAAAGGAGGGACCTCTGGCAGAGGCCCAAGGGGAGGAGGTTGGAGCTGGAACATGAAGTGGGGGCGGGGGGAGTTGCGTGTCCTCCAACACTGCCTTGAAGCTGCCATCTTTCTGGAGGTCACCATCTGTGGGGCTCTCAATTCAGAGCTCTCTCCACCTGCCTCAAAGACCATAGCTCTATAAAGTATTCTCCACCTCATGTCCCTCCCACCCTACTTCCGATGTTCTAGTTATTCCCAAGACAAGCTGAGCCCTGTTGTCTGGTCTCCAGGCTTAGCTACTGTTGAACCTTCAGGTTGATTCTCCTCTTTATTCTTATAATCGGGCAAACTCCTGTTCATCTCTCCAAATAGCTCATCACCACCTTCTCCATGAGATCTACTCTTACCCCCTACTCTCAGGCACGGAAAAATGGAAATATTAGCTACAAAAAAATAGTGGGTATGGGTCCAACTTCATTCTTTTGCATATGGAAATCTAGTTGAACCATCACCAACTGTTAAAGACACTGTCTTTGCCCCATCGAATTGATTTGGTACTCTTGCACTGAGTAATGTATAGAATTGCTGAATCATTATATTGTATGCCTGAAGCTAATATAACGCTGTATGTTAATTACATTTCAATTTTAATTAAAGAGAACCACTTCTCCATTTGACTTTGTTCTTCTTGGCATGTTCTTCTTGGCAAATTGGCATTTCCATGTTTCTGCAAAAAGGCTGTTGGAATTTTTAAAAAGATTTTATTTTTATTTATTTATTCATGAAAGACACACACACACAGAGGCAGAGACATAGGTAGAGGGAGAAGCAGGCTCCATGCAGGAAGCCTGATGTGGGGATCCATTCCAGGACCCTGGGATCAAGACCTGAGCCAAAGGCAGACATGCAACCACTGAGCCACCCAGGCATCCCAAGGCTGTTGAAATTTTTAAAGAGATTGTGTTGAATCTGCATGTTAGTTTGGATAGTATTGACATCCTAACAATATAGTCTGCCAATCCATGAACACAGAATGTCTCTTTTAATTTCTTTCAACAACGTTTTCTAACAAGTCTTTGGCCTCCTTGGTTACATTTATTTTTAGGTATTTCTTTTAGATGCTATTGTAAACGGAATTGCTTTCTTAATTTCATTTTTGGATTGTTCATTGCTAATGTATAAAAGCAAAACTGATTTTTATGTGTTGATCTTGTACCCTGCAACTTTGCTGAATTTATTAGCTCTATGCCTTTTCTGCCACTCTTGCATTCCTGTGATAAATCCCGCTGATTATAGTGTATAATATTTTTAATATACTGTTGAGTTTGGTTTGCTAGTATTTTGTTGAGGACTTTTGCATCTACATTCTTAGGGATAATTGATCTATAATTTTCTTTACTTGTGATGTCTTTATCTGGTTTTGGCAGGCTCAAACTTTTCTCTTTTTTTACATTCCCTCACTCACCTCCCCTCTGGTAACCATCAGTTTGTTCTCTATAGTTAAGAGTCTGTTTCTTGGTTTGCCTCTTTCTCTCCATTTTTTCCCCTTTGCTTGTTTTTCTCTTAAAATTCCACACATGAGTGAAACCATATGGTATTTGTCTTTCTCTGACTTATTTCCCTTAGCATTATACCTTAGCTCTATCCATGTTGTTGCAAATGGCAAGATTTCATTCTTTTTTATGGCTGAATAGTATCTTAGGGAGGGTGTGTGTGTGTGTGTCTCACTTCTTTTTCTTCATCCATTCAACTATTGGTGGACACGTGGGCTGCTGCCATAATTTGGCTATTGTAAGTAGTGCTGCTATAAACATAGGGGTGCCTGTATCCTTTTAAATTAGTGTTTTTGTATTTTGGGTGTAAATACCCAGTATTTACTACTTTGTTGAGGATTTTTGCAACTATACTCATGAGAAATATTGGCCTGTGGTTCTCTCTTTTTTTTTTTTTTTTTTTGTGGTGGGTGTCTTTATCTGGTTTTGGTAACAGAGTGATACTGGCTTGATAGAATGAATTCGGAAGTTTTCCTTTTCTATTTTTTGGAACAGTTTGAGAATAGGTACCTATTAACTCTTCTTTAAATGTTTGGTAGGATTTGCCTGTGAAGCCCTCTGGCCCTGGACTTTTCCTTCTGGGGAGTTTTTTGATTGGTAGGGTCAAACTTTTCAATATGGGGGCACTTATCAGCAATCCTGGATATACTGCTAGCTGAAGCAGCTAGGAATATTTCTAAGATTTGTTCCATTGATTGATTGAAAGCTGTACTCAGCAGTAGCCTGTGTTAAATGAGGTAAAGATGCCAGATATACAATGTAGAGGGAGGAATCTCTAAATGCCAAGGGTATTGATAGCATAGTGGTGAATGTAGCTGCTCTCCAAATATTTAGGGCAATAAGAATGTTGGTGTTAACTCATCATGTGTAACCCATTTAACTCACCTTCTGGCCATGTGGACATTCCTCTTACAAGGGCTTTGAGAAATACATTATGAGGTGCAGCAGAGACTAGCTAGGTAGTCATTAAGCCTGTTTCCTCTTCCTATTCAGACTACATTTTCCAATGTCCCTTGCAGTTGAGTATGACCTAATCAAGGAACTTCCATTTGCCGAAATGGATTTCAGACTTGCTATAAAGCAGGGACTTCCTTGTGTCTCCCATTTCCTCCCTTTCTGAACTGAAATGTCTGTAGTAGTTATCCTGTGCCTGTTTCACCATTGCATCTTGGGTGTGTTGGAGACTGATAACTTGTGTCATAAGTTTCACAGATCTACAGGTGGAGAAAAATAGTACTCAAGGAGCCATACTTAAGGAATACACACGGAGCCATGTTCACACCTGGTCCTGATTTAGAGGGGATCCTGGACTTTGAGGTGATGCTGAAATGAAGTGGGAATGCGTGAAAGGGATGCAAGTCACTGGGGGCCAATGAACTACAGTAATCAGTTTCCAAGGTGGCACCAAGGATCTTCACCTCCTGGTATTCGCACCCTTGTGTAATCCCTTTCCCTCGAGTGTGGCCTGAACCTAGTGAGTTACTCCTAATGAGTGGAATATTGCAAAAGTGATGGGATGTCACTTCAGAGATTGGGTCATGAAGACTTTTCATCCTGCACTCATGCAATTCTCATTTCACTTGACTGGCCTGATGAAGCAAGTGGCCGTGTTGTGAGCTGCCCTATAGAGAGGCCCACAAGACAAGGAACTTAGGGCAACCAACAGCTAGTGAGGAACTGAGGCCCTAGTCCAAAGACCCTCAAAGAATTGAATCCTGCAAACACCCACGTGAGTGAGCTTGAAAGCAGATCCTTCCCCATTTGAGCCTTGAGATGACCGTAGCCCTGGCTGACGCCTTGACTGCAGCCTGTGAGGCCCCAAAATTGGAACCCAGCTAAGTCGTGCCCAGATTTCTGACCTACAGGAATTGAGATAAATGGCATAGTTTTAAAGCCACTAAATTTTGGAAATAATTTGTTACTCAACAATACTTCATGAATATAGGCAGGCATGAAGGTTATGCCCAAGTTCAGCAATATGGACTTTTACCTACCAAGGCCAATCTGGCTGTAGCATTGCTGAGTTCCCACCTGCCAGTGACAGAGATCGATAACGAGCCCCCGCTACCTAGTATTTCCTGGGTGCAGGCTGATTACTTTGGACCCCTTCTATCATGTAGCACAGAGCAGTATGTTCAGAGATTTGGTGGGAATCCTGGCTCTGCCAGGCTGATATGCCCACACTAGGCCTATTCTTCCAGGGGTCTGTTTCCCCACATGTCCTACAGGAACTTTGTGAAATGTCTTACGTGGGGCTGGCACCCAAGAGGGAGTTCACAAGGAACTGCTCCCTTCCCTTTCCTAAGAATGTCCCAGGGATAGGGTTCGTGTCTGTCTTGAAACTCCTCCCATCAACAATTTCAGGACTTCTGAGAAGCATGGTCAGTGCCTGCTCCTTTAGGCCCCCAGTGACCATGGACCTGGACCCTAGACCCCACCTTCATAGGTTAACACCTTTACCAGTGGGGTTTACATAGTGCAAAGGGAATAGAGTTCATATGCAATGGGGCTTCAGAGGTTGCTCCTGTCTCCCTCCTTCTGTGCAAGACAGAGGACTTGGGCCTGGGCCTTGCTTTCCCTCCAGGAGCTCCCAGGAGAGACAGACCTGTTAATCCCAGAGTGTTTCAGACACCATGTAAAGCACAGTTGGAAGCACTAGGAGGAAAGGTGTCAGTTGGGCCTGAGAAGACTTGGGGTAAGTCCCTAATGGAAGTGAGGTCTCTTCCCACCTTTGCCACTTGCAGACCCGGGAGCCATCCTGAGCCATGTTTGGGAGGATGCAACAGCAGCAAGGAGGTGTCACTATAGAAAATTACTTCAAAGTGAAGATACTCTCTTCTTCCTGGATCCTTTTTTCCATCTCCCACTCATCTGCCCCCTCTCCCCAACCCCTCCCCAACACATCACTCCTCCCTTTCTAGGTGAGTGCCTGAGAAAGGGGGACATATATGCCACCAATGAGCTTTCTGAAGAGGCCACGCTTGACCTAGGTCTTATGGGATCAGAGTTAGGGTGTCACCCGTAGGACTCTCCAGATGTAGGTCCACTGTGAGGAATGGGACAGGCAGTGCCAAGATGGAAAAGGTTGTCTGCCGACTGCTGAGGGCCAGGTCGTACCCTAAAGGACCCGTCTGGGCCCAGCACTTGCTGGCCTGGAAGCTGCTGCAGGCCACAGGTACCCTTTTTCCTCTCCTGTTGGGCCACTTCTAGGGGTAGACAGCCTTGGGGTGGGAATGGTAGTAAAGTGCTGAGCCTGAGCCCCTTCCTTGTCCATCATAGCTCGCAAGCCTGTCTCTTCTGAGTTGTCTCCTCCAACCCTGCTTTCATGATCAATTCCAAACAGGTGGGCAGGTAAAAAGCCAGCCCTTCCCCCCTAGATTGGGGCCTGGGGTTGAGCTGGATCCAGCAGGGGTGTGTTGGCCCCTGCCTCCCTCCCCTTGACTTATACAGCCCAGTGTCTCCTGACCAGAAGACTAGAGGCAGGGCTGGCCAGATCCTCCCACCAATCAAACCTACCAGAAGAGGGTGGGCCTTCTCATTCATCACTAGGTTCCTATCAACCGGAAATCTTGGGAAGGGGGAGAAATGGAGCAAAATGAAGCCATTAAGCGAGCACTCAAGATGAGAAAGGGCAGAGTACTGATAGTTCCTGATCTAGTCCAACACCTTCATTTTCCTGACTCTGGAAGTGCCTGGGTGGCTCAGTCAATTTTGAGTGTCCAACTCTTAGTTTCGGCTCAGGTTGTGACCTCAGTCAGGGTCCTGAGATCCAGCCCCATGTCAGGCTCCACAATCAGTGTGGAGTCTGCTTGGGATTCTCTCCCTCTGCCCCTCCCCTCTACACACAGAACCACACATACTGTCTCTCTAAATAAATGAAATCTTAAAACAAAACAAAACAAAACAAAAAAAACCAAAAAAAACCAGCCCAGATGGGGGGAAAATCTGTCCAATATAAAGATACCATTCATATCTATACTTAAAAGTGAACTCACCTTGAAACAATTATGCTAAGTGAAAGAACACAGTCACAAAGGATCACAAATTGTATGATTCCATTTATATAAAATGTCCAAAATAGGCAAATCCATATAGATTAGTGGTAGCCTAGGGTTGAAGGGCCGGGGAGGGGGGTGATGCCTAAGGAGTGTGGTTTCATTTTGAAATGATGAAAAAACATTCTAAAATCTTTTGCATTAATGGTTGCACAACTAGAATTATACTAAAAGCCACTGAATTGTATATTTTAAGTGGGTAAACTGTAGGATATGTAAATCATATCACAATAAAGCTGTAAAAGTGAACTTGGGCTGCAAATGACCATAGATCTGAGTTTTAGTCTCCATTCACAGGGGCAGAAAAAACCCTTTAGGGTAGAGAAAAGTCAGGGAAGCCTCCCCAAACATGGCTTATGGGTCGGACAGGAAAGCATTCCAGAAAGAATGAGATCATAAATATAATCTTGATCCTAAGGGCAATAAAGCATCACGGATGGTTTTAAGCAGCAAGAGTGACATGATGAGATCTGTACTTTGGAAACATCCCTCTAAATCACTGAATTTTACATTTAAAAACAGGTAAATGTTATGATGTATAAATTATGTCTCAATAAAGCCAAAACCAAAAATCCCCCTGGGGGCAGGGGGCATGAGGACAGACCAGAGGGCATAAAGTTGGAGGGGGCTATGGCAGAAGCTTAGTTGCGAGGTTGTCAGGCCCATCTGCTGGAAGATGGGGAAAACTGGTCTGGGGATGGGTAGGGGAGCCTCAGGATGTCTTGCCCACAGGTAAGGAGAACCTGGTAGAACTTGTTTTCAGAACCCAGAGCTCCCAGGCTTCAGCCCTAGTGCTCCCGCCAGCACTGCAGCTGCTCCACTGACAGGTGATGGAGGCACTGTTCTCCCCCTTCAAAGAGAAATGCACTTCAGAAACATATTTCCAAAAAATGTTGCTAAGGGTTTTATTTCTAACAAGAGGAAAATAATAAAATAAAATTAAAATAGGCTTCAGTTGGAACCAAGTTTCTTGTTTCTTTCTTTTTTTTTTTTTTTTTGAACAAATTAATTACACACCAACAATCTTCTTTTATTACAACATGAACCCAGGAGGAGGAAAGAAGACAGGGCAGGACAGGGAGAGAAGGTTGAGGTGGTTGTGAGGACAAGCACCAAAAGCTTTCTTCAGATCATAGGGAGCCTGCTCAGCTCCCCAACCAAATTCATTGAAAATAAACAACTGTGAGCACAGCTATGTGAAGTTTCCTCCTCCTGGGTAGAACAGTCAGGGGAAGGGGGGAGGAAGGAGAGAGAAGGAGAGAGAAGGAGGGAGAAAGTGGGATGGGGGGAGGCAGGAAAAGGGGAGAGGAGAAAGAGTGAGAGGGAGGTGAGGTTAGTGTAGCATGGCCTGGCCAGGGCCAGAACTGGGGAGAGAAGGGAGAGGAGTTTCCCCCAGTTTGCATATGCACTGGCCTTGTCTCTGGAATGGTGCTGGCCCAGCCCCAGCCACCCCCCTGCCCACCTGCCTATCCATCTGTCTATCTGCCTCAGGTGTCTGGGAATGCTGGTTAGAGGCTACCAGGGAGGGGGACTCCAGGGGCCGGCCCCCAGGAGCTGAGGTCTGAACAATACCTTGGAGTCAGAATATAAAAGTCAAGGGATTCAGGGATGGGCTTGGGGGGTGGGGGGTGGCCATCCCCCCTACTTGCCCACCTCCCAAGAAGCAGGCTTGATGGTCAGAAAGAGGATCCTTGAGGCCAAGGGGGGGGGTCTTTGTTGGGGGGTCTGTGCTAGGCTCAGCCACTGTCACAACTGTTGCTGAGGTGGCTGCTGTGGGCAGGGCACATGCAGCTGAGGAGACAGAGTAGAGAAAGGGGCTGAGGGGCCTGAAGTGGCCAGCGCAGGCTCCAAGCCATTCTGGTTCTCCTGGGTGCTGGGGCTGCCAGTAGTGGGCAGGGTTTGGGGGGGGCCCTCACCCCCAGTCTCCTCCTCCAGCTCCTCCTCCTCCTGGGCCTCCTCGGCCTCTGGCCCTGAGCTCCGTACCCTCTTTGGCTCTAGCTCCTCTCGGGCTGGGTCATCGCCCTCCCCACCCCGATCCACCTTCCGCCGTCGCCGCCTCTCCAATGCCCGGCCCCGTGCCCGGCTCCCATGGCGCTCTGCCTTCTCCAGCTGTGATCAGACAGGCAGAAAGAGGTGTGGGCAAGTGGTCAGGCCTGGGCTCCCTGCCTCCTTGGCCTGACCTCCTGGCCCTATCCATGATCCCTGTCCTCACCTCCAGAAGTGTGCGGATCCGCTCCATGTCTGGAGGCTGCCCGGCCTGCAGTAACTGCCAGATGCTGTGGTTCTCATCCAGGGTTACCTCAAGCAGGTCCCCTTCTAACATAAGCTCCTCCAGAGGGGCCCGGGTGGCCTCAGGCAGCTCCAATGCGGGGCCAGTCAACTGTGGCAACAGCGAGGACAGCAGCTCCAGGTCTAGGGGGTTGAGGGGACAGTCTGGGTTAGAAGCTGCTCCCGGTTGTAGCCTCACTACAGAGCCGAGGACCCCATGGGTCACTGGGGATACCCAAGAAACAGCCTACCCACACCTAGACCTACCTCTCTTACCTGAGCCTTCCCCCAGGGCTACCTTCTCAGGACTGGTCACACTATCTCCATTCTCTAGCAACCCCTGGACCTATCAAGGAGAGCAAGGATGGGTAGCGGTAACTAGAGAACCGGGCTCCCACCAACCCCAGACTCGGGACATTCTGTCTCCTGGAGGAGGAGGGCAAAGGTTGTGGCAGGGAGCAGTCTGGGGATCTGGACAGAATGCACAAGGGGGAAGGGAGGCCGGGTCAAGAAAGATCAGAAGTCAGAGAGCAGGGACAGGGCTTAGAGCCTAAATGGGGGAGGGGGCTAGGAGATGGTAATTGGAGGGCAAGAACTGGGGTGGGCAGCTCACCTTGGGCATATCCTTGCCACTACCTTCTCTGAGAGGGTCAGAGGCAGGGGCTGGAGGGTAGGTAGGGGGTTCCTCAGGTCTGGGTTCAGCCTGCAGCCGCTGGCGAAGCTCAGCCAGCCGTCCCAACAGAGCAGTCACATCCTCAGAGGCCAAAGCCTGCCTGGCACGGCCTTGCCAACTGATGGCCCTCTCTGTGAGACACTGCAGGGCTTCACCCTCAGGCAGCCGCACAGGCAGTCTCTGCAGGGCTACCAGCAGTGCCAGGATGGTCTCCAGGCGTGGGCGCCGTGAGCGCATGCACAGTGGACACAAGAATTTGGTGTCCCACTCCCACCAGGCCAGCAGTGGGGATGAGGTGGGACTGGGCCTCGGGGAGCTGAGGAGGCGGGGTACCGACACACATCGCCCATGGAACCAGTCCTGACACAGGTCACACTGCAGAGCTCCCACCCCAGCTGGCACCTGCCCACACACACAGACAGAGGTTGCAGAAGAAGCCGTGGCTGATGATGCCAGAGGACTGGGCTTGGCGGAGTTGGTGCGACGTAGCTGCAAGATGCCCTCCTTCTCCTTCTGTTCCCCCTCCTTGAAGGCCACGATCTGGTATACCCAGGACAGCAGGAGAGGAGGTCAGCAGCCCATCCCCTCCCTTCTTGGACACCCTTAACACCCTACTCCCAAACCAGGAGAAGTGAGAGGCCCAGGGAGCAAGTGGTCTGCCTACGGCTGCCCTACTCAGACACTGATCACCACAGGCCCCAGTTCCTTACCACAGAGCCTGGGTCCCTGAGGTCCTGCGCAGATAGTCCCAGAAGCTCTGTGTCAGATTTGTACAACCCCAGCTCCTTCTCCATCCACCGGCTGCGCTTGATGCTATCTGAGCCAGCATCCGCACATGGGCAGAGCACCTAAGGCAGGCAGACAGGGT